>NC_136485.1:59024932-59084932 GCF_053919585.1 Euprymna scolopes | reverse complement strand
TGTGTGTGTGTGTGTGTGTGTGTGTGTGTGTGTGTGTGTGTGTGTGTGTGTGTGTATACAGGGTGCCCACAAAGTCTGGTTACATAATCTACAGGATGCTTCCACAAAGTCTGGCTACATAATGTAGCCAGACTTTGTGGACACCCTATATATATATATATATATATATATATATATATATATATATATATATATATATATATATATATATTCGAATATTATATTATATTATATTATATATATGGAACAGCGAGGGCAGGGAAAGTTTCAAATTACCAGAAAAAAATTAACCACATGATATATTTTCCCCTTAAATGTTGTCGATATTTGAAGAAATGACGTTAAATTGGGAAATAATTTAGGATTCTGCTAAGAAAAAGGTGTTACCGAACGATGTCAGCCGGTAAAATTGAGACAAGGCATTAAAGTAAATCAATTCAGTAAATATATGTAAGACTATATTTTTATTAGAAATATTAATGCTATTCTTCAATAAATCGAGTAATAATTAATAACAAAAAAAAAAAAAAATGATATACTATAAAATATTTATTTTACAATACAAATTTAAATTAAAGAATCAAGTGTTCCGTGAAACGTAATTATCTCCCTTCAATATTATTTATATCGTTAAATATTGAAAATTAAAACATGTCATTCAATAATGCAACGAAAAAAAAAAAAAAAATATATATATATATATATATATATATATATATATATAATAATAGCTTGAGAATTGTTTTCAAGTAAAGAATATCCATTAAAACCCCACTTTCACCTGACATTACCCAGATAAAAAAAACTGACCTTGTCTAAGTTTAAACTCATGGGGAGGCAATTAAATAGTGGTTTTATTGCTTAAAAAAAAAGAGGTTGTAATTTTTTATTTAAAAGTTGTTTTTTTCCTATTCTTTTAAAGTTTTGGTCTCGATCAATGAAAAAGAGATCCTTCTAGACTAAGACAATTTTTTTTCCAGTGCAGTATCTCAGCTTTTCCCCTACATGAAAACTGACCTTATCTGTTTAACCTCGTGAAGAAGCAACTAAATAGTGACTTAATTACTTAAAAAAAAAAAAAGGTTGTAAATTTTTCTTTAAAAGTCATTGTTTTTCATTCTAAACATTTTACACAGATTTACTCTGTATATTTTAAGAAAATCTAGTTTTCATTATCAAAAATATTCAATAATTAATAAAAAATTAATTAATAATAATTTCTATTTAATTGTTTTTACTAATATGTCACTACCTACAAAAGGCGTAAGTCACTCCAATATAAGGATTAATAAGCTGATTGGATTTTATGTTAATTGTTTTTCTATTTTATTTCCCATTTTAATTTAGTAATTTTCATTAAATTTGTATAACGTCTAATAACATACTACAATATCTTTGGGCATCAGACTAACGTGCTGATGGATACGGGGTACTTGTCCACAATTGTTCACAGTTCCATTCGATTAACAATTGAAGTATATGAACTTATCTGTTTTAAAAAAAAAAAGGACTAATAAGTTTTATAATCAACAACTGTATATATTTCAATATAATCAATGGAATCATGAAACAGCGGTGTCAGTGTTAGTGTTTTTCTCATCGCGGCTATATATATATATATATATATGAACACGCAAAGATATAGATATGTCTATATATGTATGTATATATACATACATAAGCGCGCACATATATTCTTGCGGCTCTTAACTTTTAAATTCAGATGAACATATCTCGGCTCAAACAAACATTTATTGATAGAAAGAAGCACCATTAGAATCAACATATTTTACCAACACAAAACAAGTGTATTTATGCCAGTAACCTTTAAAAAAATCTTGCGTCCTGATGAAGATGCAGGAATTTTTGATATCGCTTGTGTTTTTGAAGCATTTCTTACGCAGAAAGATATCAAGATACTTGAAAAAGTGGTAGTTGGTAGATGAGAGGTGTGGAGAGTATAGCGGATTAGGCCGAGTCTGCAGGGTCCGTTTAATAACGTGCGATCGAGCATTGTCGTGAAGGAGAATTAGTCCTTTTCTGTTAACTAATGATGGGTGTTGTTGTCGACGTTTCTGATGCATTTTATCCATTTGTTGACAATACTTCTGTCGTAATGGTTTCTCCCGCATTCAAAGAATTGTAATGGAGACCGATCGCATACCATCAAACAGTCAGCCTGACTTCCTTTGATGCAACTCTGGCTTCGAGAAATGTCGTGAAGCTTCTAAACACTGAGCTGATCGTCGCCGTTTGTCGTACTTTTCTTCGCAAGTCACTACCTGGTCGAGAAACGGGTCGTTCTTGTTGCATAAAAGAAGAGAAGATGCCACTTCATAACAATTGGCTTCGACTAGGGCTCTTAATTGATCGTTGTCAACATCCGATGGCCGACCACTACGCTCATCATCTTTAAGACTCTCGTTAACGCTATGAAATTTCTTACGCCACCATTGTGCTGTGCGTTCAGCTGTGCAGTTCTTGGGTCAAACGTTTCGTTGATATCGCAAGCTGTTTCAGTAGGTTTTCGGCCTAATTTGAATTGAAATAATAAAAATGTGCGAATTTGCTTTTTTTTCCACCTTGTATTCAACGTTCAGAAAAGAAGACATAATTGTTTTAAAACATTTGTAATTACAACGATTAGAAAGAGCGAAATAGGCTCTTTAAAATTATATATAAAGTAAAGGTATTATAATGATACTTACTTGAAAATACATTATTTGAAATCAAAATTTCAAATTCCGAAACAACTTTCTAGTCTACTCAATATATATATATATATATATATATATATATATATATATATATATATATATATATATATATATATATATATATATATATATATATATATATATTGTGCGTGTACGTGAGATTGCATATGCCGAGAGGCGTAGTGGGATCTGAAGTCGATTTCCTAATAATAATGTTTTAATAACTTCATTTATTATCCCTGAAAGTAAAGAAAAATTTTTTACAGTGGATTGAACAGGATGAAAGGGCATAGAGCGCAGGTGACGGGCCAACAAACAAAACCGGGTCAAATTGGGGGCGGATGAAAAAAGGTTCGTTGGAAAGCCGAGGTAGCGGAGTATGAAATGCTTCTTTCTGTCGGTGTTTGAACAGAGCGGGGAGGGGGGGTAGCGTCCGCCGTGTGTCAACGTGCCTTTTGGAAATTGTTTGTGAGCTTAGAATAAAGGATTTGCTGCGCTACAGAAGATAGGGTGACATTAAGGAAATTCGAGATGTGTAATTAGAAGAATGTAATAAAGACGCAAAGAGAGAAAGCGGCTCAAACAGACGAACTGATGTATGGATTGAATGGATTTACATGTAAACTGTACATTAATGAGTTCCTGTTGTGCTTGTGTTACACATTCTTCTAAGTTTCATGTGAGAACTCCTTAAACCGGAAGGTCTTATCTACAGGTTTACAGTCAATAGATTGTTTAACTTCTATTCTGTCAAAAGTTTAGAAACCCGGCAGAAACGTGCATTTGACCTTTTTTGTTGTTAGTTTTTTTTTGTTTTTTTTTTACATAGGCATCACCACATTATCAAGGCCAAGAGGCCACTCAAGGATAAGGGTTAAAGAGTGTACAGTAGAAATTGGACATTATAGTAATCATTAGTAATGAAAATTTGGTAAAGTTGATAACTTATATGGAACGGCTCATCAAGAACTTATTTACGTTAGACTTGAAGACAACCATATTGTAGTCAGCAGGAAAACGGAAGACAATTCCACAGGCGTGCAGTTCTAAGAAAAAAGCTTTGTTCATGGAATCTACGTTTAGATTTAGGCACAGATAAAGAGTGGGGGGGAATTATTGATAGTGTTTACAGCTAGACGAGTGTTTCTTGTGAAAGTTTGGCGAGGGGGGACCATAGATTGAAGCTCATTCGAACACTTTCCATGAAAATAACGATACATGAGAGACAAACTCGCAACATCTCTTCTGTGAGATAAAGGTTGCAAGGAAGAGAAAAGGACATCTCCTACGAGGCTACGAAGGGGATGATTACTTATCAAGGCCCAAAGGCCTCAGGAGGATAAGAGTCAATGAGTGTCGGGTTATCTGAGGCAACACTGTGATGATCGGTAACGGTGGAACTTGGATAGAGTTTGCTTAGTTAAGAGGACAACTTAACAGGAACTTATTTACATTAGACTTGAAATCGGCCATGTTTATTGTCGGCTGGAAAGCAGCTGCTTGTTGTCCACTTTCACAGACAGACAGTTCTAGGAAAGAAATTTGTTCGTGGAATTTTCGTTGAGCTTAAGGCACTGATAAAAAGTAAGGAAAATATTGACAGTTGTTGTAGGAAGACGACTATTTGTTGCGAATGTTTTGCAAGAAGGTTTTAGACTGAAGCTCAGTCGAGCACATCCCTTAAAAATAACGATAGAACTAAGATAGACTCGCGACATATTTTCTATGAGAGGAGATAGGAAATAGATTTCGAAGATGGTTTTGCACACTGTTAAAGTAGAAAAGGGTACTCCTAGCAGTTTTCTCCAGATGTGGCAACAGTATTCCATCTTAGGACGTATTTGGCTCTTGTGTAGGTAGCGGTTCACGTCAGGAGTGAGATTCTTTCTGGAGCGGTAGAATGAGCCAACTATTTTTCCAGCGGCTTTGAGAACGGATTTTATGTAAGCCTCTTATTTCAGGTCAGGTGTGAATATCAGTCCCAAAGGTTTCTCAAAGCAAGGCGCTTCCTCAAGACGAGGGCTTTTCATTTCAATTGGGTCATGTGTGGATCAGAGCGCAGTTGGTGAAACGATACGTTTGGTTTTGAAAGCCATTACAGGTAATTAGCCATTTTTAACCCATTATACCACGCGCTCAGGGTCAGAAAAGGAAAAATTAAAAATATCTAGGTCTTTGCCGTCCTTTAAAGGGTGGCTGATGCATTAAAGAGCTTTAATGCTGTCTGCATAAATGCCGACAAATGATCATAAAATATTATTTGGGAGATCGTGTATGAAGATAATATGAGCTTCGGTTTTCTGCCCATATAAACTGTGTCAATCGCTTTATTGCAGATTAGTAAAATATCAATATTTCACTAAATATACGCCACACAAATATGAAAATTGCATCATCAAATGACTGTTTCAAGGTTAGTTATTTCGCAAAATTTCATTCAAATCTATGCGATATTCATGAAGTTATGACATTTTATTTATTATCAAGTAATTTGTACTGTTCATATATTTATTGCAGGTCTTTAAAAATTCCAAGAAAAAATGGGCGATTAACGGTTATCGAAAAGGAAAGGATTGTTGCTGGACTCACAGAAGGATTGTTTATCAAAGATTTAGTTATGGAGCTGGAAAGGGATCCAAGAACTTTGGCTTAATTTGTCAATAACCCCAAAACCAAATCCAGAAAGGATAAGGGCACCAGGAGAAACTTTTCACGTCGTGATATTCGAAAAAATTCGTAGGGAAGTCAATCGAAATCCAAACAGCACCAGTGCCTCCATTTTTGCAAGAGCTGGAATCGCTCCAATATCCAGACAGGCCCGATGTAATGTGTTGAATGAGATGGCAAGGAACATCAAAACTATTGCAAGACCTCCATTGAAAAAACAACATAGGGGAAAACGAAAGGCTTGGGCACAGAATTCCATGAAAATGGATTTCCAACGTGTCCTATTTAAGGATGAGACCCATGCTACTCTTGGCGGTCCGGATGGATGGGCCAAAGTTTGGAACTCAAATCGAACTCCAATCCCTTACAGAGTTCATCGCCGACGAGGAGGTGGAGTCGTCATGTTTTTGACGGGAATCATTAGGGGTAAGTTGGTTGACCCATTCCGAGTTCCAGAGGGTGTAAACTTACCAGCAATGCGTACACGGCCTTTTTGTATAAACATTTGTCACCATGGCTAGATGACCTACCATTGTCACGTCGCTTTCAGTTGGTTTTTATGTATAACAATGCACCATCCCATTCTGCTAGGGCGACTGCAGCCTTCCTTGAATCTATGGACTTCTTTGGAAAAACTCGCATGACCTGACCACCGTGTTCTTCTGACCTTAACCCCATTGAATATCTCTGGTTAATATTAAAAAGAGGAGTTTATGAGGGAGGAGAGCAATTTACTTCAAAAGATGCCTTGTGGAGAACATAGTTGATATTGCTAGAGTCATAACTCCTTTTTGAGATCAAACAATTGACTTCCCCTAAAGACAAAAGGTTGTTTTAAGCTATTTAAAAAAAATGATGGATATGGCGATGAATAATTCATTTATTTGAGGCTTAGCACATAGGATGTGCTTTTTTCTCATTATTCTTTGGCAGAAAAATATAATAAAAAAATAAAGTTCGCATGATAAGACATTGTATTTTTGCCCTAAAATAATATTTTAAGAGACCTGCAATAAAATGATGGACAGTGGAAATTCCACGATTGTTATAACTTCGTGAATATCGCATGAATTTGAATAAATTTTTTGGAAATAACTAACCATAAAGCAGTCGTTTGAGGATATAATTTTCATTTTGTGTGTGTGTGTGTGTGTGTGTGTGTGTGTGTGTGTGTGTGTGTGTGTGTGTGTGTGTGTGTGTGTGTGACGTATATTAAGTGAAATATTGATATTTTATTAATCTGCAATAAAGTGATTGACGCAGTTTAAGTAAAATGGAAGAATCGAGATATAAGTTCGGCTTACTTTTCAATAAAACTTATTCACATCAGATAAATAAATGAAATTCCTATCTCAGTCACGTAAATTATTTAGTGAAATGAGTTTCGACATTGCTCCTAAACCTTTTATTCACTAAGACCAGATTTTAAAAAATGATGATGTTTATGCAGAGAAGTTACCGTGCTACGTTTTTTTAATAATATTTTAAAGTTAAATTCAAACTATACGGTGTCTTTTGCTTATTAAATTGTTAGGTGAAAGTATAGAATAGTTGCAAAACATGTCAAGAATAGGTTTCTAAATAATAACATTATTGCAGCAGAGTGCCTTTTCTTGCATAAGTACCGAAACAATAAAAACAAGTCACAGCAAGTTACATCGTACACGTGACCGACAAAAGAAAGAGAAAGAATTTGATGGCTAAGATGGCATTTCCAGCTATTCTGTAGCAGGAAATTTATGCCGAACCCTATTGCCTAGAAGAATATTGTTTACATAATATAATAAAATTTTCACTAAGATTAAAAATAAAATAATGAATGCATTATATTCCGTGATTATTTATTGATGAAATGTTAAAGGTTAATTAAATTTGGTTAATTTATTGAATTTTGGTGAATTTCTAAGTGAACAAAGAAGGGTCTACTTCTTTTGTGGTGAAGGAATCCCCATTAATTTTGCTCGTACTTAACTACTAATCTCACAGGCAAAGCAAGTTAATGCGAACAACAGTTAATTGTCTATGCATGAATGCTAACGGACTCCACCTGATGTCATGGTTTTGATCTTGTTTTTCACAATTTACCCTCAGTGACTTAATAATTATCTGTTATTTTAAGATTATCAACTCTCTATGAGTTTTCGTACAGACGATCGTCGGTGATATCACACTGATAATAACCGTTCGTGTTCTCTGGAGTTATAGTGACAACAAGTTTTCATTTCTCTCCATCGCTTTTGATAACTTTTCCAAATGACATTGTGTTATTACAACAATCGCTTACCATTGTTTTATCGATGAGAACAGCCATTTGTCTTCCCTATGATCTGGGTGTCAATAAGTCTCCTCCAGTACTTTCCGCACTATTTCAGTGGAGGTCCGGTTAGTGTTCTTCCTCCTCGATCTTTCCATCCTCCTTGATCATTCACAACTATTTTATGGAGTATCAGCCGAGCCTGATGTCTTTTTATTGGAATGAAAATTTCTTCTTCTTCTTCTTCTTCTTCTTCTTCTTATTATTATTATTATTATTATTATTATTATTATTATCATTATCATCATTATTATTATTATTATTATTATTATTATTATTATTATTATTATTATTATTCACTAATAGTAGTAACATAGGCTATCACCAAATATTTCTCTTTGAGAACAACCTGTGGTGTTCTCCGGAGTCTGAGTGACAATAAGTCTCCATAGATTTCCAGTATTCTCCACCTCTTTCGATTACCTTTGCGGATGAATTTGCGTTATTGCAACAGGTGTTTACCACCGATTTCTCGTTGACGGGGACCATTGGTCTTCACTGGAATTTGGGTTGTAAAAAGCCGCTTCAAGGCCCTCTTTGCACTCATCCAGCAAAAGTGTGGTTAGTACTTTCTCTCCGCGTTTTTTCCATCCTCTTTAACCCGCATATTGTGTGGCGTCAGTTTTTGGTAACACACACAAGCACAGACACTCGCACAAAATAAATAAACAAATAAATTAAATAAAATAAAATATCTTTAATGGGGGAGCAGGGGCGCGGGGGTTAACGTACAATTATACAGTTTCAGTTTTTATGATTCCATGTGATGTCCCTTTGTGTTTTACATCTGTAGCAGTTTCTGCATGTCCAGTTTATGCCTCATGTGTGTTAGTCTCCATATTCAAGAATTTTCCTTAATATTTCAGCCGTTTTCATAACTGTTATCTGTTGCATCTTATCAGCCATTCCTCTGATTCCAATCTCTCCCATTCCTTTCCAATTTTTTTCAGTATTGTTCCTAGCGCTCCTATTATTATTATTATTATTATTATTATTATTATTATTATTATTATTATTATTTCAGTTGCTGTCAAAATAATTTAATATATTTTTGTATGGATTAACTTAGTCGTTTTTTTAAAAAATTACCTTTCCCTTTATAGGGTTCAATCATATCGTCCCATCATAATAACCCAATATTTATAGCCATTAAGGATTCAAAGGAAGGGCGAATAATATTTGCATATAAAAAAGCTCACTTCCGGAAAACATATGTAATCAATTTTTGTTCTAAAAATAAGAATGTATTAACTTGTTTCTAAGAATCATTCAAACAATATCAGTCTGTTGAATTGTTCAAAAACAAAATCTCTTTTATTTGTTTTAGACACAGGTCACGGTGACACAACTGTACTCCAAATTCCATACAGGAGAGTCCGCCTGTTCACCAGATGTATATATACAATGAAAAAGAAGAAAAGAAATAAAACTAAAGAACGTAACGAAGAGATAGAGAAAATCTCCCAATCCCGTCATACATTGCGATATCAGGATCCGGTTTCGATTCAAAATCTCGTTTCTCCGTAGACAACCGTTACGTTTCCTTTTGTTTCCGATTAAAAAATTCAAACTGATATTTTTCAAATTCTTCAGAAAAATGAGATTTTGTTTTTCTAGAAATAGGAAATCACTACTAAATACATCATAAAGCTATAATTGCGTGGGCCTTCTGGCTTGAAGAAAGGTGTAGTATCTACTCTAATACAATATTTCATCTTTCCTACTCTCTATCAATGAATGGGAAATTCTTTGAGACTGAGGTAATTTGTCTTTTCATCTCAAACTAACAACCTGTTTGAGGGAGCTGGACTTTTCTGTACATTAAAAACCAACTTTCTTTTGTGGGGAAGCCATAAGTTCACCGAAGTTAAATAATGTTGAGCCTAGCATGTAGTAGATGAGTGACCATTTGTGATAACCAGACGCTGTGTGTGGGATGATGGCACATTTCTTTGAAAAAACGAGCGTTAATTAATTATTCATTTTTTTATGTTTTTTTAATTAGATAATTGGTTTTATTTGATCATTACGCTGAATTCTTTTTATGCATAGTTTCTTCATTCTGCATAATTGCTTGAATTTAAGATAAAAACCTTCTAGCACACAGAAGTATATATATATGTGTGTGTGTATGTGTGTGCGTGTGTGTATGTGCGTGTGTGTGTGTGTGTGTGTGCGTATTAACCGTATTTAAAAACTAGGGCTATGACGACAGAATAATCTTATCGTTGTTTTAACTCTCGAGTATATATCCGACACAGTTAATCAACTGAGAACCACATCACTATATAAAATACCAACGGATACACACTCGAGAGTCAAAACAATGAAAAGAATATGCTGTTGTCCTAGTCCTATTAATAATTAACAAGAAACTAAATAAATAAAGTATAAAATAAGAAAATCGAAATTAAAAATAAAAATAATTCGCCCTTAACCATCCTGCACCCACCATTATAACCAATAAAAAAAACTATAAATACACCAAGATTCAAATAAAAAGGAAACAATAACAACAATAATCGCTCCTGGCGACGATCGGGTGCACCAACAGAAAGCGCTGGAGAAGAATATTGGCTGAGCAACAACTTTTGGGCGCCATTATATACAGCATGCCAACTGAAATAAAAAAAAACCGCTCGTCGAATTGAAAAGATATCCAGAAAAATCGGAAAAAAATAACTCTGTCGTGTTCAATCAGACGTGTTTGAATAATGACTTGCTGCCAAAATATACAAGTGTGTGTGTGTGTGTGTGTGTGTGTGTGTGTGTGTGTGTGTGTGTGTGTGCGTGCGTGAAAAGTCTTTATCAAACTCCTCTCTGGATATTTTGTCTACAGATTGGAAATTTTGATATATAGAGTATTTGAACATCTAACACACCTTCGATTTGGTGCTGAGCCGGCAAAATTGGTGCTAAGGGATCAAAATTAAAAACAAAACGGTTGACCTTGGCAGGATAGGTTGAATAAAATGTTACTCTCGCTCAAAATTAAGCATTCATGGCTCAAAGTCTCTTAATTTTAAACGTTTCGTATCCATCTGTCGGTGGCTCAGACGATAACAATGCCGGAGAGATAAACAACGACTGAGGCTGGAGCGTTAAACGTTCTGGTTTCTATTTTAACGGATGGTACCAAAGTCATATTTTGTTTATAATGTTTTAAATCATTACTATATATTGGATAATAATCGATAGAGAATTGGCTCTATAATAATAAATAAGAAATCTGCATGAATTAAAATATAATATTTATGCGTATTTTAAGACCGGGCAACGCCGGTCGGTCTGCTAGTAACTAATATAATATGAATATATGATTTGTGTATGATTTATGTATCTGTCTAAAATCAAACAAAACTTCCATGAGCAAAGTTTCTATCCTAGAACTACCCGTCTGTGGAACACAATACGGCGGTGCTGCTTCCTAGATGACTAGGCATGGTCGCTTTCAAGCCTAGTGTAAACAAATACTTTTGTCCAATTATTACTAATCATCACAATGTTGTCTTACCGTCTACCTGATACTCATTTAACCTTTATCCTCGAGTGGCCTTTGGGCCTTCATAAGTGGCGATCAGCGGTGATACAAATAACGTGTAAACCAGTGTGCTATCACTTGTTAGTTTTGGAAAGGTATTACTAACAACAATGCATAGCATTTCATTTGGTTATTTGTTTTTGTTTTGTTTTCTTTTGATATTTTGTTGTTTTTGTTTTGTTTTCTTGATATGTTTGTTTGTTGCTTGTTTTTTTTTTTTTTTGTTTTTTTTTTTGTTTTTTTGTACACCCACCAACCAAAAAAAATTGTACTTATATTTTTGTAAATAAAAAAGATTAACCCATTGGGGATAATGTTAACTAGATTTGTCCATAGAGTGAATGTGGTATTTGGTGATCGGAACTAGTTTAGGAAATAGATCAAGAGGACGACAGCCAACTCCAATCCCACCCAAACACAATTTTGGCCTTGGACCACATTTTCATGTTTTCTTTTTTTTTATTATTTAGAAGTCACTATTCATCAAAGCCCGTAGACCACTCGAGGATAAGAATTAATAGATGCAACGTGTTAGTGTAGTAATCGTTAATGGAATAAATTGGGTAGACTTTGATTATTTATGGGAACGGCTCAACAAGAACTTGTTTACATTGGACTTGAAAGTATTAAACCGGGAAGCAGGCCAGCGGAATAGTGTTCCACAGGCGGGCAGTTTTGCGAAAGATAAATAAAGAAATTAATTTTTTATTATAACAGTGAAATAAATCTTTGACCTTTTTGGTTAGAAGTAAAGTGTAGTATATGTTCTGATACTGCACTTCATCTTCTTTGTCTTCAACCAATGCTTCAAAATTAAGACAATTTTAATTTTTCTCTGAATCCAGAGTACCACATCTTGGGTCTATCTATGCTCTCCTGGGGAGGCAAGTAGATATGGACTTCCTTTGCCCTTTTTTGACTAGAAGCAAAGTGTAGTATCTATCCGATACTACACGCCATTTTTTTCTGTCCTCGATCAAATGAAATCGATGAAAAATTCTTGTAGGCTTGGGAAATTTTCTTTTCTGCCTCGATTTAGAGAGTCCCCCTATAGGGTAGCTGAATCCTCACACACACACACACACACACACACACACACACACACACACACACACATTAAAAATGAACTTTGAGTCTCGTTCTGTCCTCATAGAGAGACGAGTAAAGAGGGACGTATTTTAAGAATTTGATTTTGCTATCGGATCGTTTTCGTTTTTTTTTTTTTTGTTTTTTTTAATTAACATGAAGCAAGTAAAAGTCAAAGCGACTCTAACTGATAAGTTTACTTTTTGACCTGACATTGTCCTGTAGAAAGGGTAGGTAGGTGTAGATTTGATAACAGCGTATTCATTCTCTCTCTCTCTTTCTCTCTCTCTCTCCCTCCCTCCCTCTCTCTTATGCACACTCTCTTTCTCTTCCTCATTGCATGTTGTTTGAACTCATTCTTATTTTATACATAACAATCCCCCCCTCTCTCTCTCTCTCTCGCTGTCTCTCTCTCTCGCTCTCCCTCTCCCTCTATTACTAACTATATAATATACAGCGCTTTCACTCTATCTCTCTCTTATTGTATGCTGTTTGAACTCCGCACTTATTCTATAAATCTCTGCGCCCCTTTATCTCTATCGTGTTCTCTGTCATTTTCACTCACTCTTTCATTGTATGTTGTTTGCACCTCTCTATTATTTTATACATAATCTATAACTCTCTCTTTCTCTCTCTCTCTCTCTCTCTCTCTCGCTCTCTCGCTCTCTCGCTCTCTCTCTCACAAACACACACACACACACACTTTTTCTCACACTTTCTTTCTATTTGTTGTTGTTGTTGTTGTTGTTGTTGGCCTTGTGAATAAATATGAGTAGCTTTGTTTACACTTAAAGATTAACAAAAAAAGCTTTCATCTGATGTCGCTCGGCTGCACTGTTGTTGCAAATGCTGACGCAAACATACAACTTTTCTTTCTTTCTAAAACAAGAAAATATAAACTTGTTGTTGTTGTTGTTGTTGTTGTTGTTTTCTGCTGGCGTAAGTATTCTTGTTCAGGACCTACAAATGCAGAGTTTGGGCTAACATGCTGACCACTAAAGGATTGAATAAACCGTACGTTATCTTTTGATAGGCGGGGCTAATTTCCTAACTGATTTTCTGACATTACTTTTGCTGATGGTCTACGATACATACTTTTCGTCGTCGTTCGAAAACGATGCAATTCCTCCGTCATGAGATTTTCTATCCATAGTCGGAGCGTTCTTGATAAAACATACGAAACAATTGCATAAAATATATAGCTTTATTAATTTTTTTTTATTACTATTTATTTATTTATTTATTTACTCACTAGGAGTTCTCACACAGGCTATCATCAATTGCTCACGATGGTGTTCCCTGGAGTGACAATAACTCTCCCCAGATTTCCAGTACTCTCCACCCCTCTCAAAAACAATTGGAAATGACTTTGCGTTATCGGACCAGCCGCTTGTCATTGATTTCTTGCTAGCAACGGGCTTTCCTAGAGTTCTAAAAGCTAAACCAAGGTCAGAGTGTCCTTCGAACTCTTTCAACTGAGTTCCGGTTAGTTATGTCGCTTCATGGTATTTCCTTCCTTCTTAACCCTTACGTGCCACGGATGCGATAGAAAATGGCCGCTGAGAAATAAAAAGAGAAAAATGAAAGGTGTATGATGTGACAACTACAAAAGGGAGACAATATGTACTTCACCCCCCCCCCCCATTTAGATGTTGCTGTTTGTTGGTTGTCAGCGAAGATCATGATAAGCTAGATAACTGGTCATTGTCTATTTTATCCGCGCTACAGCTTCATTACAAATTATTGATCCTGACGTGATCAGACCTGCCGAACCGTCCTTCCAACTTCAGAGATCTCCAAGTTGGACCAGCAACGTTGGAGATCTAACCTCGTACTGGCACTCCTCGCTAACGGTCGGCAGCAGAATACAATCTCTACATCGTCACCTGTACATCTATGATGCAATAAACTGTTTCATTTTTTTTTCTTTTTTTTTTTTTTACTCATTCAACTCCAGTGTCTGTCATCTTCCTTTTCCGTTGTCGTATTTGTCTTGTGTCTTTAATTAGTGTTAAGATCCGTCATAAGCTCGACGCCTGCAACAAATTTGTACATTGTTCCCAATGTGTCGGACAAAAAGAGACAGAGAGTATCAACTGTTATCTGTCCCGTCATCCTCACCACGTAACTAGTATTTATAAGCACTACATTATACCTTATGACTGTGCTTCCTTGTCGTTGACCTTCTTCAACGGTGTCGTTACATTTTTAACACTTGAACCTAATACGTTGTGTCTGGGACAGTCGCAAGAGAACAAACAAAAGGAAGAATTTCAAGGGGGTCGGCATTTGTTACTAGTGCTTTCCAACTACGCGTTGCATGTTGTTTTAAAAGTCTCTTAGTTCGCCATGTATTTGATAAAACACTGCCGTGTTGAACACCTGCTTAAAAGTCTCTCACAGCGCCACATGTCACACGTCCATCGCACCGACACGTGCTTTTTCCGGTCTTCTGTCGCCTGCCGTCCACGTGTACCCTTTTTCATTGCTTTTTCTTTCCTTTCTCTTCCTCCGTTATGCATACGTGTCATGTTGCTGCTGCTGCTGCTGCTGCTGCTGCCACAAACGCTAGCTACTCTGTTACAAAACCCCCAGCCTCTAAATGTATATTATTTCAGTACACTATTGATTTTGTTAACTGTTGGATCTGCTGTTATCAAAGCCAGGAGGAAGCTTAATGCAATGCAATGATCAACAGTTATTTATTTATTCATAGAAAAAAATAGTTATCTACGGACACGTGTTTCGCCGTAATAGAACCCATGATGAACTGCAGTACGGCGGAACACGTGTCTTTGGATAACTAATTTAACTTTAAATAAATACAATATGATTATTTAGTTTCATTTTTATTTTTTATTTTTTCTGTGATCTACGTAATTCAAGTAAATTATGATCCCATCATAAACCTGCTAGTTATATGATGAAATATTTGTGTCCTGAATAATTTAGATTATTCGGACTACTGTTCTCATCTTAAGTTATTCTCGCAACATTTTGGCCAATACGTTCGCCAACCTTGTTCAGAAATACCTTGTCGAACATGGGAATTCTTCTGACGATCTCGGAATTTGTGCCAGATTTCAAACAGAACGATTTATTTAATAACCGGTAACGTAACGGATGAAATACAAAGTAAAATTAAGTTGTGCGCAACACGTTTCTGAAGGTTCAATCGTCACTGCGAGCGATACTGAGAATAAAAGTGCGAATTATTTAAGACTTTTATCCAGTCATGGCAGAGTGATATATATATATATATATATATATATATATATATATATATATATATATATATATATATATGTGTGTGTGTGTGTGTGTGTGTGTGTGTGTGTGTGTGTGTGTGTGTATTAGACCCCCGGGATAGGGTGGCCCTAGGATACTTTTTCAGGTTACGATGAGGATTATAATGTTTTCCGACCCCTTGTTACGGTATTTTTCCCGCCTTACGGTGTTATTTATAATGTTATTTGATTATATACATGTGTATTATATACTGTACGATTTTGTTATTATTTTTAATGCCGTATCCCGGGGTTTAAAATACAGTACAGTGTATATATATATATATATATATATATATATATATATATATATATATATATATATATATATATATATATATAAGGGGGTGGTCACCAACACTGTGTATCTTTTAACATTATTTTATTATTCCGTGTCTTGTATTTTCATTGAAAATTATGTTTAGATCATTGTAATAATGTTTTTAAATCACTGAAATCGTTTTTAACGCGTTTCAGATGTTCTTTGAAGCGTCCTCTTCAGAAAGTATTTAAAATGTTCAAGGTGTGTTAAATATATAAAAGAACATTTTCGTAGTTCGTTTGAAATGTTTCTAAGAGGTGGAAACATGTGTAAGTGATTCTACTTTTCATTCATATGTCCAATTTTTATTACCGGTTCATTGGGCTGGACTGATTTATCTCTCTCTCTCTCTCTCTCTCTCTCTCTCTCTCTCTCTCTCTGCTTGTGTTTCTATTTATCTTTCTTTATTTTTTCTCATTTCTTTTCCTTTTTTACTCTTACTATATATATATATATATATATATATATATATATATATATATATATATATATATATATATATATATATATATATATATAAATATATATAATCAAGATTGCAACATTGTGCGTTGCGAGTGCATTTTTTTACTCTAAAAATGAAGCCCAGGGAACAATAGTTTGGGAATCATTGCCAGAGGACCATTCTCTGCTGAAGGCTGTGTTAAATATTCTGCTGCTGTTGTCAATATTGATTTTTTTTTTCTATTAATATTGATTTCCAAGATTCCGTCGTCATGGTGATCTTCTAACGACTTTCCTGTCGCCAATAATTGATCGATAGTATTACAACATTGGGAAAGAAAATCAATCGTTAGGGAAAATGTGATTCCTATGCGTCTGATTTGGAGCAGCGAGCGAGGAAAACAATTTGAATAAAAATAATCTATCGATAAAGCACCAATAAAAGAATTCGCAGGCGAAAACACCTCATAACGTGATTGATTTTCATTAGAAAATACATTTTCATTTCCGAATAAATACTCATCGCCCGCACGCAGGCCTCACAGAAACACATACACACACACACACACACATGCATATACAGGGACACAAAAATAAACTGCGTCCAGATATTGATTATATGCAAAAGCTGTATTGCCAAATATGTTATGTGAAATTCAGATATACGTGTTATCCAATGAATAATTTATATTGTTCTGTTTATCGAGTAAGCATGCAAGCAATTAAGTCCCAATTTTCGAATTCAGATTAATATTTAGTATTTTTTTCAATAATTATGGCAATTTGTATGGTCAAGAGATTAGTTGCAAGAACTATAATTTAGTATTATGGCTCATAAGAGAACTAACAATGAATGTAAAAAATTATATAATCTAAGAAATTAACAAAGGGGGGTATTTGCTTCCAATTTCTAAGGATTTGAAAAAAGATCATCGAACACTCAAAAAATGGGAATTCAACCAAGGGGGAAAAATGTCAGGTTGAATTCAAGAATTTAACAAAGCGAGATATATCACATATCCGATGAGAATTAATAAGAAGCCCAAATGTGTCAAGTGCGTTCGTATTTAAGACTGCTGTAGTTTCTATGGTGTCAAATAACAAAGCATTAAGGAATTTTTCTGGTGTAATAAATCAAAAATAAAGAAATTCATTTTAACGAAAATTAAAAAAAAACATGAGGAAAGAAGAGTTCAGTGGGAAAAAATACATGAAAACTGATTTCAGTAAAATGTCTTTTACAGACGACTCAAGGATCACCTCGGATGAGTTCAATAGATTGAGCTTGAGGATGAGTTTGCAAGGAACATGACACAAGACATTTTTAAACGCCAACAAGTCGTGATATGGCCTGCGATTATTAGTAATGAGCTCGTGGGTTCATTTAAAGTGATAAATGCGGTTAAAATGAATTCCAAAAGTCACAGTGATTTTCTAGAGCAATATTTCTTTGAATGGCTTGATGACCAGTCTTTAGTCAAGCGTAGATCTATGATCATTATGTAAGACAACGCGCCAAGTTATGCATCAAACTTTAGTAAATCCTAGTTGAACGAAAAGAGATTTATATATTAATTTTTAATTGGAATTCATTGAGATGAGTATTATTTATTAATTTATTTATTTGCGGACTATTATCCTCATCATTTTTAGTTGTTGTTTCACGACGTTTCGGCCAACTATTCCTCTGGCCTTCGTCAGGTGGTAACCGCGACGAGATAGAAACTCCGAATCTCCTAACTGCACGCTCAGCAATTACTGCCTTCCATAGTTGTTGTTGTATCACCACGTTTTGGCCAAGTAAGCCTCTGGCCGGCTTGTGGAGGATTGAAACCCTTATCTTCAGACAATGCACACCTGAAACTGTAGAGATTCAACGTTTGGCGCCACTGGCTCCGAAGAAAACGTGGTGAGACGACAACAGCTATAAAAGCAGTAATTGCTGAGAATGCAGTTAGGAGATTCAGGGTTCCTATCTCGTCGCGGTTACCACCTGACGAAGGCCAGGGGAATAGTTGGCCGAAACGTCGTGAAACAACAACAACTAAAAAAAAGTCCGCAAAAAAAAATAAAAATTAATTAGTGAAAAAAGATTTGTTGAAGATTCTCTTGTGGCCTGACCCACAAAGAGATGTGACTTAAAACTCATTGAGAACCTGTGGAGCACCCTCAAGAGAGACAGTTATTCTAATGGAAGGCAATTAAACGGCAAGTGTGACATCTTTGAGGCCATTAAAGTTGCTGCAAAGAACTTCTAAGCCACTAAAATTGCCAATCTAATATCAGATGTTGACAGTAGGCTGCTAAGAGTTATTAAAAAAAATGAGCATTTTGATCAATAAATTTTAGGACGTTCTTATATTTTTCTGATTATATCTTTTATTTTTAAAATTTGTCAAAAATTTTTAGAATTTTAGAATTTGTCAAAAATCTTTGCCTATTTTGTTTTTACATTTGCATACGCGCTATGTTACAGTAATACTTTATGCTAATTCATAACTTGCATACAATCTCTAGACGCAGTTTACACACACCGACACATGCATACCGGCAGACATATAAACGTGCAGATAGACATAAAAATAGAGACATGCGTATTTTGATGGAAACTTGTAGGGCTGCACCGATTTATCAGCAGGTAATCGATAACCGTCCAATTTGCCAATTAATCGGTAATCTGTTAATTAACAGATTCATGGCGCGATCAATTACTTTTCTCTTTCATATTAAATTTAAACTATATCATCAATGCCCAGTGACTCATCAGCTTTGACACATTAACACAGTAACTTCCAATTTAACTTGACATTTGTTAAGTGTCTGACTGCTATTATGCCCGTTTGCCTTTCTTTTGCTTTATTAAAAGAAATTGCAAAATACAAAGAACAATTTCCGATAATGAATTAAGTATGATAACACGACTAGATAAGAAATTACGAACTACACTGTACAGATTGTAATTATATAAGTGAATAACTATAAGCTACTGTTTTGTTTTTACTGCTCTGCACCTGCTGCTGTTCTACTTTATCTTCTTTTCTTGCTGTCTGCCTCCTCTACTACCATAGTCTCATCAGTATTTAAAGTTGAATATTTTAGGCTGTAATACAGAAGCATTAGAGTTCCCCCATTCTTAAAACACAGCCTGTTCCTCAGAGGTTCATACACATTACCATTCGTTCTAAAGAGTCTCTCACTCTCTACAGAAGTACTTAATTGTTTTGAAGCCATTTTACTCAACAATAACAGACACGACAGGAAAACAAATGAACTCATATCTAAAGAAATTGCAGAAACACTAGAGGATGACTTCCTATATGTAGTGCAACAGGGACAAAAATGGATGGTCACATTCAATGCTGCTAAGACTAAACTTGTTTCCTTCAACAATTACAAGAAGCCTTCTCTACCACCAATAGCAATGGCCAATGACTCTTTATCTGAAAGTACATCTTTTAAACTCCTTGGCCTAACGCTCACAGGAAACATGAGTTGGAACAATTACATTGAGAGTATTGCCAGAACCGCTGCGAAGAAGGTAGGCTCTCTCTACCGTGCTAGAAAGCTACGAACGCACGAAAGTATCCTGTACCTCTATAAGGCCACCATTCGCTCATGTGTGGAGTATTGTTGTTATATTTAGGCTGGTGCACCTACTACTAGTCTCTCTCTCTCCTAGACAACGTTCAAAAGAGAGTCGCCGATCTGATAGGTCTTAAACTGTCATCTAAATTCAGCCTCTGTCCCATCGACGAAATGCTGCATCCTTCTACCTGTTCTACAAGTACTTTAACGGTGCTTGCTCTGACGAACTGCAAGTACTTGTATCCCCTCGACGTAAATACGCCCGACAAATCCGATAAGCAGCTAAATCCCACCCCTGCACAGTTGAGATCCCTAGATGTAAGAAAGCCTTTTACTCTAATAGCTTCTTCCCCAGAACTGCAGGACTTTGGAATTCCCTTCCGGGTTCCTGTTTCCCCAACTGTACTGACATGCAGAAGTTCAAGTGTAACGTGAACCTACATCTTGGTGCCCAACTTCCTACATAGTACCTCTGTGGCTTATGTCCCTGATAGTAGCCCCTTATATCAAAGTGGCAACATGCCTTGCTTGGGGTGAAAATGTAAAAAAAATTAAAAAAAAAAAAAAAAAAAAAACAGGTCTCCTATGTCTTTTTCCACCATTGAAATGGATCATCACCTCTTACGAGTGGCGGTAAAGCTACATAATAAAACATTTCTTTTGTGCGCTTATGATTAAGAGATTTACTCCTTGTTTTAGGTTGTGCTTCTTGTATTTCTATTGTACTTGTAGTTGCAGCCTCCCGGTTTAACTCAGTCTCTACCAGCTCTAAGTTTTGATTTGTTACTGTAGGCTTATTTGAAGTTAATTCATTAAACAAGCTTGAAAGATATAGTTTTATTTTCACTTTGATCTTCTTGATCCTCAGCAGAGCGTGAAGAAGTGTATCCTGATTCTGCTTCAGCAATATCATTAGAAAGTAGATGTAGAATCCAATTTTTAATTGTGTTTTCTATGCCAATTTTTTAGACTAAAATTTGAATCTTGGATCTAGGAAAGTAAATACACACAAGTTTTTATCATTTACGTACGATGAAAATCTTGCTTCCATTGATTCATTGAATCGCCAGGATCAGTCTGATTTTGACCAAAGTTAAATATTTTATACAATCTAACATCAAAAGTGCATTTGAGAAGTTTTATCACCGCACAAGCAGAAAGGCCTAACCATTAAATCTTTTACAAGACAGGGGTGCCCTCGAAATGAATGTTTCTTTATAGAACACAATTGAACCATGATACTTGAGTTGTGTGCTTTTATCTTAAATCTAAATAATTATGGGTTTTTTTTTTACACGGTGGTCACCACTTATCAAGGCCCGGAAGCCATTCAGGGATAAGGGTTATTGCAAGTACAGTACGTTAGTGTGGGGAGTTAATGAAGTGTTTACTTAAGAGGGCGGTTCATTAGGAATTTGTTAACGTTGGACTTGAAGACATCCAAGTTGTAGTCAGGTGGGAAGCAGGCAGACGGAACAGAGTTCCACAGGCGTGCAGTTCTAAGAAAGAAGCTTTGTTCATAGAATCTACGTTTTGATTTAGGCACAGGTAAAGAGTGGGGGAAATTTTTCACAGTGGATTCAGCTAGACAGGTGTTTTTCGTGAAGGATTGGCGAGGTGACACCAGAGATTGGAGTTCAGACGAGCACCTGCCATGAAAATAACGATAAAACAAGGATAGGCTCGCAACGTCTCTTCTGTGGAAGAGAGGCTGCAGGGTAGAGAAAAGGGCATCCCCCACTAAGCCACAAAGTCTATTTTGTACTCTGTCAAGGCAGGATAGGCTGTTTTTAGCAGCTCCTGCCCATATATGGCAGCAGTATTCCATCCTTGGACGTACTTGGCTTTTATATAGATAGAGAATTGCATCAGTAGTGAGATATCTTCTGGAGCGGTAGAAGGATCCCACCATCTTTCCAGCGACCTTGGCAACAGACTTGATGTACATGCTCCATTTCAGATCAGGAGTAAAAGACAGACCCAGAAGCTTGTCAAAATATGGGGCTTCTCATAGACGAGAGCCATCCATTTCAATTGATGCCAGATGGGGATCAGAGCGTTGATGATGTAAA
The DNA here is from genome assembly GCF_053919585.1 of Euprymna scolopes. NCBI lineage: Eukaryota > Metazoa > Mollusca > Cephalopoda > Sepiida > Sepiolidae > Euprymna > Euprymna scolopes. The sequence continues at coordinate 59,062,897 of NC_136485.1, read as the reverse complement.
GATAGGAGTTTGGTTTTAGATGCATTAAAGGTAACCAGCCACGTCTTCCCCCACTGAACCACGCGCTCGAGATCAGAGGAGAGAGAATCAGAGAGAACTTTGTCATTTACAGCCTTTGATGTGTTGTCGTAGATGTAAAAATAATTTCATAAAATCAACAATTGGTTTTTAGATAAGACGTGGAGCAAGTTCGAAATGAATGTTTTTAGAGCACAATTGAACCATGATACTTGATTTTTGCATTTTAAACATTAAGTTAAGCTATCATATACAGGTAATTTTATAAATTCCACAGTAAATTCTCTACAGCACAATGTAGACTACAATGTATTGTAGATTACTGTAGTTTACAGCGGGGTGATATGTGAATCCTCCTCTCGGTTCACTGCGCGGGGGGGGGGGGCTAACTCAATCACGGACAACTTTGGGTCTTCCTGGTAGTCTTCTGTATATATATAAATTTTAGATTTTTACTCGCTCTGGCATTGATATATTAAATATCTACTTTTTTCTAATTAAGAAATTATTAAAACGAACTTCTAAACATACTCAGTCATGGATATGTGAGCGACTATATGAAAATTAATTAATTTGCATATTCCTTTGAAAAACGTGTGTTAATTAATTAGGTATTCATTTTATGGTATCTTATTAGGTGATTGACTTCATTTCACTATTACGTTGAATTCTATCCATGCATAGTTTCTATATTCTGTATAATTGCGTAGAATTTAAGATAAAACCATTCTAGCACACAAGTGCATATACGTGTGTGTGTGTGTGTGTGTGTGTGACATTGTCGATGTATGTGCGAAAAGTCTCTACCAAACTCTTCTCTGAATAATTGATCTACAAAATTGAAATTTGATATACAGAATATTTAACGTGTACACCCACTTTTGATTTTTTTTTTTTTTTTTGCCAGTAAAATGGCTGCTAAGGGGCAACATTGAAAACAAAACAGTTCACTTTACAGGGTAAAATTAAGCATTCATAACTCAAAGTTGCTTAATTCTTAACCTTTCGCGTTCATTTGTTGCTAGCTCAGACGGCACCGACTCCAGAGCGATAAATAACGACAAAAGCTGGTGCGCTAAATGTTGTGGTTTCTAATCTAGCGAATGGTAGTCCTTTTTTTTTATAACTTTTTGAAATCATTACTATATATTGGATAATAATGCATAGAAAATTGGCTCTATAATAATAAATAAGAAATCAGCATTAATTAAAATATATTTATGCGTATTTTACGACCGGGCAACGCCAGACAGCCTGCTAGTAACTTGTATAATATGAATATTTGCATATTCCTTTGAAAAACGAGCGTTAATTAAATAATTATTGATTTTTTTAATGTTCTTTTTATTAAATAATTGATGATATTTGACTATTACGCTGAATTGCATCTATACATATTTTCTTAATTCTGCATAATTGGGTGGAATTTAAGATGAAAATATTTTATTAGATTGACAAGAAGGTTTCTGCGGAATTTTTAATTTTGATTTCAATAAATGTATTTTTAATAAGTATTCGTTTTAGTACCTTTACTTTGTATATCATTTTTATGAGCGTTTTTCGCTCTATCTGATCGTGTAAATTACAATTGTTTTAAAACAATTATGTCTTCTTTGCAGAACGTTAAATGCCAGATGAAAAAATAAAAGCAAATTCGCACAATTTTCTTATTTCAATTCAAGCTAGGTCGATAAGCTGCTGAAACAACTCGCGATATCAATGAAGCGTTCGACTCAGGAACCACTACTGAACGCACAACATAATGAAGGGTTAAGAAATTTCGTGGCGACAAAAAGAATTTTAAAGATGATGAGCGTAATGGCCGGCTTATAGGATGTTGATAATGATCAATTAAGAGCCTTAGTCGAAGTCAATCCACGCACAACTCTTTTAAAACTTGCTTCTGAATTAGGCGCATTGTATACGACGATTTCCAACCACTTAAGAGAGAGTGGAAACACAAAAACACTTGAAAAATAGGTGCCTTACGAATTAAACGATACCTAAAAGAAACGCCGTTATGAAGTGTCATCTTTCCTTCTTTACGCAACAAGAACGAGTAATTTCCCGACCAGGTTGCGATGAAAAGTCGATTCTTTACGACAACTGGCGACGTTCAGCTCAGTGATTAGATGCCGACGAAGTTCGACAATACTTCCCGAAGCCAGAGTTGCACCAAAATTAGGTCATGCTAACTGTTTGGTGGTCTGCAACCAGTCTCGTCCATTACAGTTTTTTTTTAATGCAGGTGAAACCATTACCGCAGAGAAGTAGTGTCAATAAATGGATGAAATGCATCAGAAACTTTGACTCCAACACCCAGTATTAGTCAACAGAAAGGGCCCAATTCTTCTCCACGGCAATGCCTGACCGCACGTTGCTAAACCGACCCTGTAGTAGTCGAACGAATTGAGCTAGGAAACTTTACCTCATCTGCCATACTCTCTAGACTTTTAACCTTCCGACTACCACTTTTTCAAGCATCTCGACTTTCTGTGTGAGAAATGCTTAAAAAACTTAAACAATATCAAAAACGCCTTCAGCGACTTCATTATCACTAGAACGCAAGATTTTTCCTTTACTGGTAAAATACATTTGTTTTGCGTTGGCAAACGTGTGTTGATTCTGATGGCGCTTATTTCGATCAATAAATTTTGTTTGAGCCAGAATATGTTCATCTGAATTTAAAAGTTAAAAACCGCAAAATTCTTTTTGTCAATCTGATAGCACACAAATATATATATATATATATATATATATATATATATATATATATATATATATATATATATATATACTAGACTAGACTACCCGTGACTCGTTGGGTCAATATGTTATATTAGCTATGGAATTAATGTATGAGCGTGACACTTGTGACGTAAAGAAAATAGTTTTTTGTGACATAACAGAAACATTTCTATGAAAGTATATTAAAATGAAAAAAAGAATATACATAGATTTCTATGAGTCGTTCTGTTTATAATTGTTTATTTTGAAAAAAAAAAAAAAACTTACAGCCATTGACTTATAAGTGGTTTGCCATATTTATAGGTAAATGTGCACTGAACAGATACCATAATACTTAAAGTTAAATTCAAATTTTGATATATCTTTTTAAAATGAAATTGTTAGTTGAAAGTACAGAATAGTTAAAAAAACACTCTCCCCCATGTTAAGAATGGCTTTTTAAATAGAAAATGAAAATAAAATGTAATTTTGTTTCATTTATTTTAAACAAACAGTCATGACCCATTGGGTCAAATATTTAATTCATATGTTAATAATAAGGTCATTAAAACTAATAATGCTTTTCTATTTACAACATTTTTTGTACAATTTGAGTGTTTTTAAGAAAACTTTTGTTATCCTTTCGCTTAATTAAGTGAGACTTCTTATCAGGTTTTAACCACTTTAAACGCGAAAAAAACCCGATTGGGACGCTGAAAACGTACACAGTAAAACAATACGTTTTACTGTCGCGTTGATTATTATGGTTGTCAACGGGTCAAAGTTGATTTCTTTGTAAGAAAATTGCGACCGTATAGTTGTAATACTGAATAGTTGCAAAACATCCCCACCCTTCCCATGTTAAATAATAAGTTCTAAATAATAACGATAAAATTTCAATGCGCAGGTAAAATTATGCAAAAGTAGCGATTTGTGTTTATTTGTTAAGGCTGTTATGGTTTATGTTTATGTACGCATGCGCAACCGGAAGTCGTAAGCCTGATGTGGATTACAACACCCGTTACAAGGTTATTTGAGTTTTATAATTATATATATATATATATATATATATATATATATATATATATATATATATATATATATATATATATATATATATATATATATATATGATTGTTGAGCTGGATTAAATCCGACGATATGAAATAAAATGGAGGTGGAAGGACCTGGATACTCAACGTTTCGCCCGATTTATTCGGAACACATTGAGCAGTATCTAAGCGCATCAGCACAAACTCTTAGAAACAAAGCAACTTACTTACGAACTATTGCCAAATCACTAGCAGACGATCTACACATGAACCACTCTATTTCTAGGAATACAACCTCTAAAATTAAACGACGGATTATATCTTTCAACTCTACCCACGACAGAAAACTTAACAGAAAACTATCCAATCTAATCTCCAACAGCAAATGGGGTTCTATTGGACGACCAAAACTCATACAAAATCTTACAAACCGGCCACTATCAAACACCGAGACAGAAGCCCTCAGCCTTGGTTTAAAATTTGCAACGGGAATCTATCCAAAGATAACAACCAACACAATCGTTCGAAATTATAAACACGAAGATACCGACTTTATGAAAGGTTTCATCCAGGGTATAATATCCACGACCACCGCCCAAACCAGGGATATCACCCTACCAAAACGATACATAAATGCATTATCACACATAGCTAACGACCATAATATTATCGTCTCACCTGCTGACAAAGGTAGGGGGATTGTAATAATGGAAACAACTGAATACAAAGATAAAATATTTCAACTATTACAAGATAAACACACATATGAAAAAACTACCTCCGAAATAATACATAAAGAAATTGACAAATTTAACAAATCTTACAAGAAATTAATACATAATGATAAAATATGGACTACCTATATAGAATATCATCCTAAAATCCCGACCTTATATGGTTTACCCAAAACACATAAAAATAATAATCCAATACGCCCAATCATCTCTGGCATTGGCAGTGCCACCCATAAGATAGCAAGAGCGATCACAAAACTCCTAACGCCATTATTGGGCACAATTAGCAATTCCCATATAAGAAACTCTGGCGACCTTCTTAATAATATAAAAAACATAGATATGAAAAATAAAACCATGAATAGTCTCGATATAGAATCTTTATACACCAATATCCCTACCAAGAAATGTCTCAACCTTCTTTCAAAACACTTAAACAAAATTTCACTTAATTTTATTATTTTTATTTTACTTATTTACTGTATTTTATTTTATCATTATCTATTTTTAGACTCCATTTTATCACCTCCTATTCTTATTTTTAGACACCATCTTTTAAGTTACTACGCTATTTTATCCGAATTCAATTATTTCTAATTTAAAAAAAAAAATCTTTCGTAATCTCGTGTCATTTTATTTATTTAATCTATCACCGCTATATTTCCAAACACATTTTTTTTAATCTCTACGATATTTTAACTTTTAGACGTAATCCACTACACTAGTTTACTCTAATTTATTTTTTCTCTCATAAAATGTATATACATGTATATATGACATCTAATTTACATAAGGAAAACACGCTGCTCTCCCCCATCATTATATATAGCCCCAATCCTCCGACTCTCGTCAATGACCATCCCTCTCGAAGAAGCCCGCATAAACCGGGCGAAACGTTGAGTATCCAGGTCCTTCCACCTCCATTTTATTTCATATATATATATATATATATATATATATATATATATATATATATATATATATCATAAAACAACTAAGTTTTACATATATATATATATATATATATTTATATATATTTATATATAGTCATCAACATACAGTACTGTTTCGCTGTTTCACAGTTCATCAGTGCAGCTAGACAGGCAACTACCTCAAGCAAGAATTTAAACCCGACCGTCTGTACGACAGTCAAGGCTCCCATTGGCGGCTTCCGAAGGAGTAGTAAGTTTAACGATGTTTTGACATCGTCCGAAATACCTCCGCTCGATTTGTTTACACAAAGAGCGTCGCTTATATGCTAATGGTAATCTTATGCTCAACTCAAGACGAGGAGCATTATAGTCATCCACATACAGTACTGTTTCGCTGTTTCACAGCTCATCAGTGCGGCTAAACAGGCAGCTTCCTCAAGCCAGGATTGAAGCCCGACCGTCTGTACGACAGTCAAGGCTCCTAACCATTACGCTATTGGCGGCTATGCTATTATAAAGCAACTAAGTTATATATATATATATATATATATATATATATATATATATATATATATATATATATATATATATATATAAAGCAACTAAGTTATATATATATATATAAAGCAACTAAGTTTTATATATATATATATATATATATATGCAACTATATATATATATATATATATATATATATATATGTGTGTGTATATATATCAAACTTAGTTGCTTTATAATAGCCTAGCTTATGATTCCAAATAATATATCTTTTATTGTTTAACATATTGTCAGCGATTTTAACGCCTGACGAATAGTGATCCATTACTCATGTTGACCTCAAGCATATCATAATAGCTGTTTTTGCTTGTCAGCAATGAATACTCTTTTATTGCGCATGTTTTATATAATCTGGCCAACAAAACCGGTTTAAGACACGTCTCAGTAATTGCATTTAACATGGGAAACTCTATTCAATGTTCAGTCGTCCGTGATCAAAACTTAGCCATGCTCATCAACATCCAAACCGCGTGGATTTGCTTACTATACACACACGCGCGCGTGCGCGCACAACTGTTGCTGAAATCCAACCGTTGAAAATGCGTGGGAATCTGCTTTTATTCGTTTCTAATTATTCCCAAAAGTGAGTCGAGATTTTCTTGATTCTTTTCTCAAACATTCTACCGTTCTCTAAAGTAGCTAGAAAGATCCCATATACAATGCTCTATTCATTTTTCAATTTTCTTATTTTGCTCTAGCTAGGTATGGGGCATCCTAGCTGATGCCAGACATTCACAGGCTGTATCAGACCTTCCAACCGAGAGATCGTTTTAAAATTCTAACCGCCCCTTTAAATTCAATTGTTTTGTATCTCTTTCACTTGGTTCACCGGGTATATTAGCCAGGCAGTTTTGTTCTAGCTAGGTATGGGGCATCCTAGCTGATGCCAGACATTTACAGGCCATATCAGACATTCCAATCGAGAGATCGTTTTAAGGTTCTAATCGTCCCTTTAAATGCAATTGTTTTATAGCTCTTGCACTTGGTTCATCGAGTGTATTAGCCAGGTAGGGTTTTTTTTAATTTTATTTCTGAATTCGGTTGCTCTTATGATTACTAAAATGAGGCATATCTTCTTAAAATTCCAGATAAAAGTCAAATACATCGACCAAATAAAATGCAACTATCACGTTTGAGCACCCTTTTCCTGGTTTACCAGAGAACAAAATCCATTTCAAAATTTAATCTGCCATAATTTCTTCACTTTTTGTAACATAGCGCGGATGTGCGTATGTAAATGTAAGCAGAGTGACGTCACCAGTGGAGAGGAAGAAAAGACTATAAAAAAGAGAAAGAGAACGATCATGAGGAAGACGAGATAATGTTCGAGATCTCGGGAGGGACGAAATAACGTTCGAGATCTCGGGAGCGATAAGATCACGTTCGAGATGTCGTGAGGGATGTGGAGAACGTTCTAGATCACGTGAGGGACGTCACAGCGGTAAAGAGAGAATGAGGAAGTAAATGTTGTTGTTACAAAGAACAAGCGAGTTGGAGTTATTTCCTATTCTTTCTCTTGGTATCCCTTTGCGACTGAAACTGTACACAATGTGTGCTGGTCCGCAGACAGCATTACATTCCCTACAATCCCTTTATCGCAGTAGAGACGCTGCTAGTCACTCTCTACTCAATCGTTATTGTGATGGCAGGTGCTTGATTAAGCTGAAGATTTTGTTCCTCCTTGTAAGGTATTCACAGCAAGAACTCGTCTCTCTACCGCAATGTAAAATCACTTTTCTGTCTCCCTTCATGCGATTAACGTCAAGCGAAATTTTTGTGAATAGAACTTCTTTACTTTGGCTTTCTATTTGCTCTTTTCTGCTGGTTATAAATTGGTCGTCTGCCAGTCCCATGTCAACAACTTCTTGACGAGGACCACCCAAGTGTCATGAAACACAGGCCATGCCATTGGTTAATGTTAGTACTCTCATCGTGTTCCTCATCTTTCGGCTGGCATACACTTCCCTCTCATTCACCATTAGCCTCTAGTGGCTCTTGGCCTTGATAAGTGGTGACACTGATAGTAAAATAAAGCAGACAAGATTGTTTTCCTCATTCCAAATTTGGTGTCTTATTAAAGAGATTAATGGTAAAAGGTGTTGTAAGTTTGTCAAGGGATGATCAACATTTTATTTCTTTCAAATTGGTCGAGTAAATCTATATAAATAAACACTGAAATTAACAGGAAATAGTAATCATACCCCAAAAATGGTTTATAACAAGAAGAAGAAGTTGTTGTTGTTGTTGTTGTTGTTGTTGCTGTTGCTGTTGCTGTTGTTGTTGTTGTTGTTGTTGTTGTTGTTGTTGTTGTTGTTTGGATGAATAAGTAACGCGTACAGAAATATGTCAGCAAGATGAAGCACAAAATGTTTATTTCAACTTGCCGACATAGTTCTTTTAGTTTTACGCATGCGCACACTCAATCATAGCTGGAAGTGGTTTAACTTTAAATCTTTCTTATCTATCTAGCATTACAGCAAATGTTAAATGCTGATGGAACCCAAGTTATATATTTTTAACTTTTGAAATCAGTACTATATATCAGCATTATTTTATCGGCTTTGCAAACTCATATCCTCCTGATGCAAACAATCCAAACCGTGCTCAATGGATGACCAAACAGGTCACGTTTTTCCTAGTGCTGTTTTAAACTGCGGTGTTACCAATGGAGCAACAGACAAAGTCACTCATATAGATGCGGAGGCGTATGCAAAAATAATTAAAATGCATAATCGCAATTCGCCTCAATGGATCCCTTGAAACCGTAAAAGGGCAGCGATATAGTCGATGACGTCATGTTGATTGGTATATGCCAGCGTGTTCGTTCTAAACAAACGATTATATTGAACACAATTTATGGTCGGTTAATTCTGTTTGATCTTTTTGTGTTTGCTTGTCTCGTTCGATTGTTGTCACTGACCTGAAAAGGATCCCACCACGACGATGATGATAATGATTATTATTATTATTATTATTATTATTATTATTATTATTATTATTATGACTGAAAAGCTGAATAATCGATCGGGTCCGATTGTTCGGCCCGAAAAGCTTGCATGAATCAGACTTTCATTTTCATTTTCGATCGATTTGCTGACCTACTTTTCTTGTCGTTGCTGTTACGGTGGGAAAGATTCTCAATAGAAGAAGAAGAAGAAGAAGAAGAAGAAGAAGAAGAAGAAGAAGAAGAAGAAGAAGAAGAAGAAGAAGAAGAAAGTTGGTCTGCGATTGAGAAGATCCGAAATAGAATCTGGTGCTGCCTGGGTAGCAAAAAAAAAAAAAAAAAAAAAAATGAGATCTATTTCCATATTCAGATATGCACCTATTTTTTTTTTTTTTTTTTTTTGTCTGAAGTGTAAACAATGTTTAGACTTGTGGGCGTGTGTACGCTTCAATGCTGTGGTATTTTGAAACACGCAGTGTTGCAATGTTTTTCTGATACTGTTGTTCTATAAACAAGATGTCATTGGAGGTCATCACACGTCAAAAACATAAACCTCTACCTTTCTCTTTATCTCTCTCTCTCTCTCTCTCTCTCTCTCTCTTTCTGTCACACACATGCGCGTGCGCACATACACACACAGCAGGTGTTCGCCGCGATGTTAAGGTTCTTCCCTAATGAGTAGAATTTCATGTGGAGTTCCCTCTAACATAGTCTGTGGCAACAGCATCAGCGATGGAAAGAGGACGTTATGCCTCTCTTCTTCTTTCAAATGGACCGGAAAGATCCTGTTCACATCTACCGCGAGGTGCGCTGAAAAGCATGGTAAAGCCGCCGGATGTTCGAGCGTCATCCAGCAGGACTCAGCTCCTGCACACAAGACCAAAACAACCCGTGCGTGCCTGCTCACCAATGTTTGTTGCCGTCGAACCTTTGATCATCCGACTGTAACAATTTTGACTATTTCTTCTATGGCGTGATCGAGCCCAAAACAAAAAGGCGCGCCCAAAACACAGTAGACTTTCTGAAGACGGCCATCGTGGAGGCGTCCGCTGCTATAGACTAGGACATGGTCAACTAAGCGTGTGACGCATTTCGTGTCCACCTTGAAATGGTTGTCTCGGATGGCGACGGTTAAAAGAATATTGTACGTAACTTTACCTGTAGCTAAATAAACTGTTCGATTTATGCATATAATACTTTGTTTTTTTATCACCTACTTCATTTTCTTTTTGTTAAATATCGGGTTTTGCTGCAACACCTTTATATATATATATATATATATATATATATATATATATATATATATATATATATATATATATATATATATATATTAGATTTAAGGGAAAGTTCTTGCGGAATTTTTAATTTTGATTTAAAATAATGTATTTTCAAATAAGTTTTCGTTGTCATACATTCACTTTATACATCATTTTAAAGAGCGTCTTTCGATCTACTTAATCGTTTAAACTGCAATAGTTTTGAAACAATTATGTCTTCTTTCCAGAACGTTGAATACAAGATGGAAAAATGGCCAATTCGCACAATTTTCTTCTTCCAATCAAGCTATGCTAAAAAGCTGCTGAAACAGCTTGCGATATCAACGAGGCGTTTGGCCAAGAAACCACTACTAAACGCACAGCACAATGTTTCTAAAAATTTCGTAGGGATCTAGAGAATCTTAAAGATGATGAGAATGATTAATTAAGATCCGTAGTCGAAGCCAATTCACGCACAACTGTTCGGGAATTAGCTTCTGAATTAGACGTAATGTATACAACGATTTCCAACGACTTGAGAGAGAGTCGAAAGATTTAAAAAAAAAAAACGTGATAAATGGGTATCTCACGAATTGAACAACAACCAAAGGAAACGCTATCATGAAGTCGCATCTTCCTTTCTAGTACGCAACAAGAACAACCCGGGGGGGTCTTTTTTCTCCTCCATAACGATACAACACAAGTACGTACGTAATTATCAAGCTTAGCTCTTTTAGGGAGAGGTTGGAGGATCTCTTCGCAAGCATTAGACGCATAGTGAGAGACCTTCATGGACTATTAAATGGCGCCAACATATACACAATATTAACCAAACACTCTCACTAACAAAGCAGACACGCTAATATCCACACAGATATCATCATATGCCTATCCTATTTATAGATATGTAAACGCACTCACCGACAGCCAAAACAAACTTGTGTACTTACTTTCTTCTTACAGAAAAACACGTTCCTTTCTGTAAAATCTTCTCAGACTCCTTGAACTCTCATTTTTACCAACACTTATTTTGTCTTGTCTTAATTGGGATTTCATTAAAAAAAATTATCGTACTTTCTTTTTATATTATCTATTCATCTACAACTAAATACTCCATATCGGATGCTACCAGGTTAAGGCAGTCTGAAAAAAAAAACTGTCTTCCCGACCTAAAATGGAACAAACATTGACGTTATTGTTTTTTTTTTCTTTTTCGTTTCTAGTTGCAGAAACCAACTGTGCTCTGCAAAAACCAACAACAAAAACAACAGTTTCCCTCTACAAAACAACTGAACCAAATATCATGACTAAATGTTTTTTTTTTTGTTTTTAGTTCAAACAGACAGAAGTACATAGAAGCTAGAAGTAACGTTAAGAAAGAAATAGCGACAGCTAAGAGAGAATTTACGGAAATCACTAAAAAAAAACGCATCGAAGCACAAAAACTAGGAACTGGTGACTTCTGGAAAATCTACAACAGTATAGTAAATAATAGGCAATCAACAACTCCCCCACTAACCAACAATCACGAAGTTGTTTGCTCAGCAACCGAGAAGGCTAACATGCTTGCCAGTCGGTTTGCCTCAAACTTCACACTGACCCTTCCAACCACCCCCTACCTGAATTTCCTATGCGGACAGACGCCACGCTAGACGATCTGAAAATCACCCCATGCTCAGGTGCATGCTATCATAAAAAATCTTGACACTTCAAATGCATGTGAACCCGATCTAATCCCAGCTGTGCTATTAAAAAAGTGCTCAGTCGAAGTAGCTCCAGTTCTCTCCAAACTCTACAACAAATGCCTTAGTTAATCTTGCTTTCCGGGCTGTTGGAACACTGCTTCTGTGGTACCAGTATTCAAGAATTCTGGCGAAAGAACTGACCCATTAAATTATCGCCCCATTAGCCTCCTCCCAATTTTTGCCAAAATATTTGAGACCTTAATTAACCATGCTCTAGTCCATCACCTTACAGATGCTAAACTTCTGACTGACTAACAATATGGATTTAGACAAGCCCGTTCCACAGCAGACATCCTAACTGTAATCTCTGAACGTATATACCATTCACTGGACAAAGCGGGGGGGGGGGGGCAGAGCGGTAGCTCTATATATATCTAAGGCTTTTGACAGAGTATAGCATGAGGGTCTCCTCAGGAAAATTAGATCATACGGTATCACTGGAAAAATACTTAACATAATTAAATCCTTCTTAGATAAGAGAAAAATCCAGGTTGTATTCGACGGTCGAACATCTAAACAATATGATATAAATGCGGGAGTGCTACTCTACTGTTCCTGATATTCATAAAAGACTTCCCGACAAAATTTCCTCTGAGATGGGTATATATGCTGATGACATTACACTCTATAACAGGCACGACAGGAAAACAAATGAACATATCTAAAGAAATGGCCGAAACACTAAAGGATGACCTCCAATCTGTAGTGGAATGGGGACAAAAATTGATGCTCACGTTCAATGCCGCCAAGACTAAACTAGTTTCACTCAATATTACAAGAAACCTTCTCTACTACCTATAGCAATGGCCAACGACTCTTTATCTGAGAGTACATCTTTCAAACTGCTTAGCCTAACATTCACAGGAAATATGAGTTGGAACAATTACATTGAAGGCATTGCCAGGGCCGCTGCAAGGAAGGTGGGCTCTCTCTACCGTGCTAGAAAACTACTAACACCCGAAAGTATCCTGTACCTCTATAAGGCCACTATTTACCTATGTATGGAGTATTGCTGTCATATTTAGGCTAGTGCATCTGCTACTAGTCTCTCGCTCCTTGACAAGGTTCAAAAGAGAGTCGCAAATCTGATAAGCCCTGAACTGGCATCTAAGCTTCAGCCTCTGTCCCATCGACGAAACGTTGCATCCCTCTACCTGTTCTACAAGTATTTTAATGGTGAATGCTCTGACGAACTGCAAGCACTTGTGCCCCCACGATGTGAACACCCTCGACAAACCCGACAGACCGCTAAATCCCACCTCCACACTGTAGAGATCCCTAGATGTAAAAGATCTTTCTACTCCAGTAGTTTCTTCCCCAGAACCACTAGACTTTGGAATTCCATTCCAGGTCCCTGCTTCCCCAACTGTACTGACGTGCAGAAGTTCAAGTGCAACGTGAGCCGACATCTTGCTGCCCAAATCCCTACATAGTACCCCAGTAATTGTTGCCCCTGATAGTAGCCCTCTACACCAAAGTGGCAATGTGCCTTGTTTGGGGTGAAAATGTAATAAAAAAAAATGTTTGACGATATAAAGAACTTGAAACATAAAATCCTTTTCCTCAAAAGATTCGACGTTAAATCAAATAACCCCCAAAGGGTTGATATGCCGTAAAATAAAACAACCGAACCAAAAATTATGGATAAACATTTTAATATTTGAAGGTATAAAGAATTTGACGTATAAAATATAAAAAGTATAAATATAAAAGCTTGTCTCCAAAATTCCTGGATTCAGCATTAAATAACTTGAAATAGGTTGATATGCCGTAAAATAAAACAACTTAGCAATACTCCATAAAGTTCTCGAATCGAGATCTTAAAATCGGAGGTAATTTAAGGTGAAACTTAGAACCGGGTTGGCGTATACAGAGTTTGGGGAATTGATAATGCTGCGAAATAAGGTAGGCAAAGTAAACCATTACGAAGATAAAAAAAAAAAAAAGAGTTTGAGGAAGATAAATTTTGGAAGGATGTGGTGAATGTGGGAGGGGGGGGGCGGAGTGAATGTCTCACCCAGGCGTGTCTGATGTAGTTTTAGTGTAATACCTCGTGAATGGCCTTTAATATAGCCAACACCTTGGTTACCTTATCTGAAGCCGAGTATTTAAATTACAAAGTTAATATAATACACTCGAGATAAGGTATCTTGACAAAAGTACTTAGAAGTACAGAGAGACAGGTGAGGTGGATGAATAGATTATTTAAAAAAAGAAACGAGATAAATGAGACGTTAAAAAGGGATAAAATTGCTGATAGATACCATATAAATTGCAAGATCGGTTGTTTTGCTTTACGGCATATCAAGCCTGTTCAAGTCATTTAATGCTGAATCTGGTAATAAAAAAGCCTACTATAACTATGTAACGTTGCCGTTACACACGTTTACACAAGTAGATCCGACACGTTGTGTGCAGATTCAGTCGCAAGGAACAGAAGACAAGTAATAACTTAACCTACTTTTTTCTTGTGACAACGACATTCATTTGCTCATTCTCCCGCCACACATGACTTCTCGTTACAGCTATAACGTCTGCCCACGTCTCTCGTGTGATCGTACTTCAAATTCTGTATGTGTTTATAGCGTTTACTTTGATTGTTTTGGTCATTATTGTTTTCAATCATTTTACCAAAAGGCTTTATGCTTAAAGTTATTTATAACTTTAAATATACAGTAAAACCCCGTGATACGGTGGCCCTTTTTTTCAGGTTACGGTGTGGAATACGATGTTTTTCCCCGCCCCCTAGTTACGGTAGTTGCCCCGCCTTACGTTACTTACGTTATTATTTATAATGTTATTTGAGTACATACATGTGTATTATAAACTGCACTGAATTTTGTTACTAATTTTTAATGCCGTATCCCGGAGTTCTGCCGTATATCTATAGTGTTTAGTTTGTTTGTTCTACGAAACATGCTTACGTTTTTTCAAAGGGAAACAAATAACATCACTGGTATAAATATCCAAATGCAAATGTTAGCGAGTAAAATAAAATGACGGACAACACGAGTTCAAGTGTTTAGAAGGGAGAAAGGGAATAGCAAGTCAGAACAACGCCCCGCCGTCATGAATAAATTCGATGATAAATCCTTTACTCCGTTTCCATAATGAGACTTTCTCTTCTTTTTTTTCTCTCTTTTTATACCGATTGATACGTTTTTAATCTTTATTTAAACTTTTCAGTCTGAGACGATTTCTTCCATTCTTGTTTCTTTATTTTTAATTCACTGATTGTGATGTTATTTTATATAGATAATAGCAGGGTTGCCAGACGTTGCCCAGGATTAAATGATGATCAACAACTGTTTCACACTCTCATATTTTTATTGTCATATTTTTATATTATTTTATATTATTTTATATAGATATCAATATTAGTGCGAACACTGGCGAAGCGTAATGTTTTACAGTGAGTATAAACAGTGACATAAATGTAAAAAGAATAGTTGATGAGAAAACAATAATATTTTATAAATTGGGGGCTCATCCGAGAAATAATCTTCATCATTCGTTTAGAAGCCCTATAGTACTCAATCTGTTTGCCTAATATTATTAATTCTAAACAAAAATTTCTTTATATTACTCAATTCTAATTTCCTCATCAGAAATTGCTCACTAACAACAACCGGTGGTGTTCCCTGAAGTCTAGGGGACAACAAGTGTCCCTAGATTTCCAGTGTGCTCTATCTCTTTCGATAATCTTTGTAAATGAATTTACGTTATCGCAACAGCGACTTCTCGCTGGCAATGACTATTGGTCATTACTGAAATTTGGATGGCAATAAGCTTCCCAAGGTCCTAGCCTTCATCGCACTCATCCAGTGGAGATCTGGCTAGTGCTTTCTCTGCTCGGACTTTCTATCTTTTTAACACTTCTCGACTATTTGGTGTGGTGTCAGTTGATGCCAGCACTACATTTCATTTGGGGGAAGGGGTAACTTACGATTATATAGCATTAGTTTTATTTTTAATTTTCTCTTATCATGTTCCTTTATCTTTTTTCTTTGTTTCTGTTTCAGTTTGTATATAGCCGGTTAACATTTTCAGCGCATGTGTATTAGTCATTCAAGGGGTTTCCTTAATATTTCAGCTGTTTGCATTATTGATATCTGTTTTATCTTCTCAGACATCCCTTTGATTCTAATTTCTCCCATTCTTTTTTCAAAGTTTTTCGGTATCGTTCCTAGTGCTCCTACGATTATTGGTGTTATATTATTAGTGCGAACACTGGCGAAGCCTAATGTTTTACAGAGAGTATAAACTGTGGCACAAATTTAAAAAGAATAGTCGATGAGAGGGAAAACGATAGTATTTTATAAATCGGGGGCTCATCCAAGAAATACTCGTCATCATTCGTTTAGAAGCCTTATAGTACTCAGCCTGTTTGCTTAATAATATTAATTCTATAAAAAAAAAATTTATTCATCAATTTTAATTTCCTCATCAGAAATTTCCTTCCTGTTAACTATTATGATATCTGATCTCCTTGCTTGGATTTGTTTATTAGTTTTCACGTTCAAGTCCCATAGTATTTTATGATTTCCTTTCTTGGATTTGTTTATTAGTTTTCTCGTTCAAGTCCCATAGTATTTTATGATTTCCGGTTTCAAGTACTGCTGCCGATTTGTGCTTGTACGATTTGTCTCTGTGTTTTAGATGCAGTTGTTTGCATAGTTCCCAGTGTACTGCTTTCTTCACCTGGTCATGTCTATTCTTATATTCTTTTTTGCTAAATTCACTCTTATATGGCTTATTGTTTCGTCCCTTTGTCTACTGAGTCTTCATTTGTGATTTTCCTGTGCCTTGTCGATCTTTGTTTTGATATAGTTGGTTCTAATCTCGTTATCTTGTCCTACTGTTATTAGTGATTCATTTTCCCATTTTTTATTGTGTGTGTGTCTCATTCGCACAGTCTTCCATATAAAGCAGTCCTCTTCCTCGGTCTTGACCTGAAACTATATCCAGTGATGAGGTCCCAGCTTGCGGGCTTTGAGGAGTGTGGAGCAACCCCTTTTATTACCATTACTCCCAGGTCCACTCTGACCCGGAGTGGTAGTACCTGTTAGGGTCCCAACTATGGGTTAAATAAAAACCGACTTGAAAACAACAAATATATTCTATTAAAAAATTTTCTCCAAAATCTTTGGATGCCGTCCATATCAATTAGATGGTTCATTCTTTCGTCTGTACTTTTATCATTGTTATTGTTAGTATTATTATTATTATTATTAGTAGTAGTAGTAGTAGTAGTAGTAGAAGTAGTAGCAGTAGTAGTAGTAGCAGTAGTAGTAGTAGTAGCAGCAGAAGCAGCAGCAGCAGTAGTAGTAGTAGTAGTAGTAGTAGTAGTAGTAGTAGCAGCAGTAGTAGAGTAGTAGCAGTAGTAGCAGTAGTAGTAGTAGAAATAGTAGCAGTAGTAGTAGTAGCAGCAGGAGTAGCAGTAGTAGTAGTAGTAGCAGCAGCAGTAGTAGTAGTAGTAGCAGCAGAAGCAGCAGTAGTAGTAGTAGCAGCAGTAGTAGTAGTAGTAGTAGTAGTAGTAGTAGTAGAGTAGTAGCAGTAGTAAGAAATAGTTTTGTGTTTTAGAATGCATTGTTTATATTGGAACTTTCAATTATTTAAAATAAGCTTTTTGAAAGTCATAAAATACAATTGAGTTTTATGAAAAAATATTTCAATTTAATTTTCAATGGTATACTCCTTTATCAGAATTTCAAATAAAGATGCAATAAAATCCCTCTTTTTTTATATACCTTATTTGGGGTGGGGGTGGGGTAGAATGTGTCTTCAATCTTCGAAAAATAAATTGAAAAATAAATAAAACTCATTTGCATTGTATGGCTTTCTAAACAACTTATTTTTAACAATTCAGATGTAATTTTCGATGTGTTTTTATGTGTTTGTTTCGCTAAGGTTTTATTCATTCTTGCAAACTTTTAAAATCTATGTTGGTTCACAGAATTTATGGGACCGTGTTTTTAAGTCGTTTATATTCTAAGCTAGTTTAAACACGTGTTAATCATTCGAACCTTATCACACAGAAAATGTTCATATACAATTAGCATCTTTGATATTCGCTACGATTGGTTTCACAGAAAAGGCTATTTTAGATTTGAGCTCACCTTTTGAGCATCCACGTAGTCAGTAATTGTGTTCACTTCAAGTCACTTCAATTTGTCAAGTGTTCGATAACACAATGCTATTAGCATTAACATCCGTGCAGTGCACACCAAGCTTGTCAAACTCAGAATCCCGGGAAGGCCATAGGATTCAAACGATGTTGTCATAAAAGTTGTACTCGGCGCAATACATAAAACGCTTCGTATTTCTAAGTCTGGTATTGGCCAAGCTCATCGTTGTTTAATTTCGAATGTCTGGCGACAACGAGTTAGTCATGCGATTATGCCGTGTATATGTCAGATTGACAAGAAAGTACTTGCGATTTTTAACTTTTAAATCAAGATGAACATATTTCGGTTTAAAGAAAAATTTTTGATCGAAATACGCACCATCAGAACTAACACACTTTTGCCAACGCAAAAGAAATAAACGTAAAAAGTCTTGCGTCGCTCAAAGCGTTTTTGATATTGCTTATGTTTTGAAAGCAATTTTTCACGCAGAAAGTTGCCAAGATGCTTGAAAAAGTGATAGTCAATCGGTGAGAGGTCTGGAGAGTATGGCGGATGTGGCAGAGTTTCGTAGCCCAATTCGTTCAACGTCTGCAGGGTTGGTTAAGCAACATGTAGCCGGGCATTGTCGTGGAGGAGAATCGGGCCTTTTCTGTTGACTAATGTTGGGTATTGTTGTCGAAGTTTGTGATGCATTTCATCCATTTGTTAACAGTACTTTTCCACCGTAATGGTTTCGCCTGCATTAAAAAATCTGTAATGGATAGGACAGTCAGCATGACCTTCTTTTGATGCAACTCTGGCTTCGGGAAGTGTCGTTGAGTTTCATCGGCGTCTAAACACTGAGCTGAGCGTCGCCGATCGTTGTAAAGAACTCACTTTTCATCGCAAATCACAACCCTGTCTAGAAACGGGTCGTTCTTGTTGCGTAAAAGAAGGGAAGATGACACTTCATAACGGCGTTTCTTTTGGTTGTCGTTCAATTTATGAGCCACCTATTTATCAAGGTTTTTGTCTTTCCAATCTCTCTCAAGTAGTTAGAAATCGTCGTATACGTTACGTCTAATTCAGAAGCAAGTTCTCGAAGAGTTGTACGTGGATTGACTTCGACTAGGGATATTAATTGATCGTTGTCAATATCCGATGGCAGACCATTGCGTTCATCATCTTCAAGATTCTCGTTGCTGCCACGAAATATCTTAAACCACCATTGTATTGTGCGTTCAGTAGTGGTTTCTTGGCCAAACGCTTCGTTGATATCGCGAGCTGTTTCAGCAACTTTTCAGTCTAGCTTGAATTGAAATAAGAAAATTGTGCGAATTTGTTTTTTCCATCTTGTATTCAACGTTCTGAAAAGCAGACATAATTGTTTTAAAACGATTGTAATTTAAACGATTAGATAGAGCGAAAAACGCTCCTTAAAATAATATATATATATAAATTAAAGGTATTATAACGAAAAATTATGTGAAAATACATAATTTGAAATCAAAATTGAATTTCCGCAATAAATTTATGGCCAACAGTTTGTGTGTGAGAAGGAATAAGAGAAAGAGTGAGATTAAACAGCTGTTGCATGCTGGCCCTTTTCACTTGGTTTATCTTATTTTTTTTAAATTCTAATTGAATTACAATACTGTTTGGGCATTATATCAATTAAATAAAATTGTTTAAAATTATGACATAGGTTTTTACAAGTTAATTTAAAATTCACGCTAGAACGTGAATTGGTACAGGTAGACTATATGTTGTCTGACAAATGTGGTTATCCGGCATATTTCTCCAGGCATTTCATTGTTGCCTTACTTCTGACGTTTTCTAGACGGTGATAGCTGATTCGGCGTTCCCAACGAAACATGTTCCAACAGATATTTTACCTGATTGGTTGGTTGGTTGTTTTTGTTTTACGGCATATCAACCCTTTTCAGGTTATTTAATACCGAATCCAAAGATTTTGAAAAAAATTTTTAATAGAATATGTTTGTTGTTTTCAAGTCGGTTTCTATTTAACCCATAGTTGGAACCCTAACAGGTACTACCAGTCCGGATCAGAGTGGACCTGGGGGCAATGGTAATAAAAGGGTGGCTCCACACTCCCCAAAGCCCGCAAGCTGGGGCCTCACCACTGGATATAGTTTAAGGTCATATCCAGGACCATATTTTACCTGAAAGAATTTATCACATATTTAATTACGGAGATAATCTTAGCCGCATTATTATTATTATTATTATTAGTAGTAGTAGTAGTAGTAGTATTAGTAGTAGTAGTAGTAGTAGTAGTAATTATTTTCGGAATAAGAATGGTACATTTTTTATAAAAAAGTGTTTAATTACTTTTAATATGATTATTATTGGTAGTTGTAGTAGTAGTAGTAGTAATTTTGGGCGTAAAAATGATACTTTTTTAAATAAAAATGTTTAATAATTTTTATTATTATTATTATTATTATTATTAGTAGTAGTAGTAGTAGTAGTAGTAATTATTTTCGGAATAAGAATGGTACATTTTTTATAAAAAAGTGTTTAATTACTTTTAATATGATTATTATTGGTAGTAGTAGTAGTAGTAGTAGTAGTAGTAGTAATTTTGGGCGTAAAAATGATACTTTTTTAAATAAAAATGTTTAATAATTTTTATTATTATTATTATTATCATTATCATTATTATTATTATTATTATTATTATTATTAGTAGTAGTAGTAGTAGTAGTAGTAGTAGTAGTAGTAGTAGTAGTAGTAGTAGTAATAGTTTTTTGACGTACGAACGGAGCATTTTTTAAAATAAAATTTTGGATTAATTTTAAGATTGTGTCAGCTTAAAAAGATTTTCCAAAACATATTTTCATTAAAAGGATCTATGCTTTGTATTATTGAAAATTCTTCGGCAATACGGTGTACTGCCGTACTGGATTCCCATTTATTACGTATTATAATACATAAGTTGTAATTACTGTTTTTGTTATTATGAAAAAAAAAACAGTTTATATGAAAATAAGTAAAACAATGTTAATAATTTTATTTAATGTGTAATATTTATGTATTGTAAATGTTAGCTTTCTTTTTTATGTGAAACATAAAACATATTCTTTTACAGAACAGTGTTATTCTTACGCTAAACTACTACTACTACTACTACTACGACGACGACGACGACGACGACGAATGCTTTACCACTAATAAGAAGAATAACAATAATTCGTCTAAAAATATCTCCGTAATTCAATATTTGATAAATTCCTTGTGTTAAAATATCTGTTGGAATATATTTCGTCGGGGACACCAAACCAGCCATTACCGTTTAGAAAACGCCGGAAGTAAGACGGCAATGAAATGCCTCTAGAAATATGCCGGATAACCACAAGTGTATTATATGGGCTATCATTGATACTGTCACTGGTGGCGTCGTAACACTATCGCTTTTTCGTCTGTACGACGCACAACATCTGTTGCGCCGACCGAGGTTTCTCTTTCACTGGTGATAACAAGATTGTGATTGATTTCTTTTTTGTTTAGCTTTCTTCTTCCAAAACGACGAGCAACAAAGATGATGCGGCTTGAGCAAAATAACGAGCGCAAATTCCCAGGGAAGAAGGTTTGTATTGTATGTGGTTCAAACGAGGACATTTTGTCGTACTATTACACCGACAAGGACAAGACGGCGGAAGAAGGGACAGGAGGCGTTGCTTCTATTTTGAGGTGTTTCAAAAAAAAAAAAAAAAAAAAAAATGAAAGAAAAAAAGAAAGAAAAGAAAGAAAGAAAAACACAAGCTTAACTGTTTAAAATAATCCAGCTTTGTGTTTTATTTTTTGTAGCTTGCGCTTAATTTTTGTTTTTCTATTTTGTTTTTGCACATTTCAGGAATATATATATATATATATATATATATATATATATATATATATATATATATATATGTGTGTGTGTGTGTGTGTGTGTGTGTGTGTGTGTGTGTGTGTGTGTGAAACAACGAAACAGTACTGTATGTGAATGACTATAATGCTATCTATCGTAAGTTGAGCATGGGAAGTAGTATACAAATTACCATTAGCGTATGAAGCAATGCTCTTTGTGTAAACAAATTGAGCTTAGGTATTTGGACAATTCAAACATTGTTAATTCATTGCCTGCATAGCAGCAGCCGTACAGCGCAACGGTTAGAAGCTCCGACTGTCGGGTTTCGATCCTGGCTTGAGGTAGTTGCTTGTCTAGCCGCACTAATGAGCTGTGAAACATCGAAATAGTACTGCACGTGGATGACTATATATATATATATATATATATATATATATATATATATATATATATATATATATATATATATATAACTCAAAGAAAATGTGTAATACATAATAAAATAATGCTTTCTAATTTAACGAATGATTTTATTTTATGAAATAATATCTCTCACACACACGCGTACGCGCGTGTGTATGTATTACAGAAGATCAAAACAACATCGGTACCGTCGGTTTCTAATCCAAACAAAGGGGGTTTATAGTTGAACTCCTATTCCTATTGAGGTATTAACCTTCACGCAATAAATCTTTCAAAGAATATAAGACTCACTGTTAATATTAATAAAATGCAGAATGATGAAACATCTTTTGATATTGTCAGCGTAACGCCTATCTTTTCAGAATAAAATAAAATAAAACGAAAAAAAAGAAAACAAAACTTAAGTCTGTCAAAGGGAAAGAAAACGTTCACGATGACAACCATCTTGGGCATAAGTTGATCCGTATAAGGTAAAAATTGAATTTCATTTTCATTCGTTTTTTTGTCGATTTTATATGTAGTCAGCACCCCCGTTCCTTCAGTACTGATGTCAAAAGGAAGTATGTAGAGATAACTCTTACCGCAACAGATTATACGAAAGAAATCTAATTATCATAATTTTTTCATATTACACCGTGCGTTCACTAACTTTAGATGTATCGCTACTTAACAATAAGCCGCTTATAAACAAAAACTATAAGAAAAAAGATATTTCTTCCGACAATTAATACTAGAAACAACTAAATATCAGCAACCTATTAGTTTCGCAAATATTATGTTTCTAAAAACGTAAAATTGGTTGATGGTTTTAATTAAAAATAGAATCATAATAAGTTAGAAATTATATCTCTAGGGTTTCCTGGTAATTAAATTATCTTTATAATTCGTGTAAACTTACTTCAAACTAGATCCCAAAATTCGAAACTTGCAGAGTGCAGAGCTACCCACCTTTTTTTGTCCTCGACTTTTATACGTGACAAAGGTCGAAGTTTACACCGACCGAAACGTTGTACATATAACACTCAAGATGAGGACAATTGTCCGATTGATATAGACAATATAAACATTCATACCTCATCCCAAAAAATCATTATTAGGGCTATGACAAGAGAATATTCTTATCATCGTTTTCACTATCAAGTATATATCCGACACAATTAGACACAGTTAATCAATGGAGAGCCACATCACTATATACAAAAGCATATAAGATATTACATGATATATACTCGAGAGTCAAAATAATGAAAAGAATATTCTCTTATTAAAGCACTAGTCATTATCAACTGTTTTAATATCCAGGACGAGAAGCGTTTCGAAGAGTCTTTGACAAGTAAATCCTGATCCTGATCACCACATGGTGGGAATGTTTTGAACAAACAAAATAATGGATAAAAAAAAAAACAAAACAAAACAAAAACAGGTTATTGGCGTCTGAAAACTAGTTTGCTTCCCGTTGGTAGAAGGTCGTGAGTTCTGGCTGATGTATCTAGAAGAAGTTCGTTTTAACGTTAAACGGTAACATGTAAACTCCGTCGCAAGGAAACAGAAAAGAAAAGAAAAGAGGAAATAAATTCAACTCAGTGTTTCAGTTTATAACAATAATTAATTCATTCTCCGGGCGCGTGTGGTGTGTTTTTTTCGTCCCTGCTGTGACGTTTCTCTCTCTCTCTCTCTCTCTCTCTCTCTCTCTCTCTCTCTCTCTCTCTCACACACACACACACACACACACACACACACTTTAACACGTGATTTTCCGAACCCGTCACGAATACTTCTGCTTCTCGTAACACCTTTCTCCGGCTACGTGTCTCTTTTTATTATCTCTGCTTTTTCGGTTTTTTTTCCCCTCTTCTTCTGCTGTTACGTCACTTTACGTAGCCTGCTTGGTCATTTGCATATGTTAGCTGTCATACGCTGCTGCTGCTGCTGCTGCTAACAGCGCTAGCGGCTCTGTTACATCGTGAGTTCTTTATGATTTTGCATTTAGTCTATGCCAACCCATCTGAAAGAAGGAAAGTATGGTGCAAAACATTCAGCTAAAATGATTATCGGTTATTTTGCTTTTGCATGTCACCAAGTTATAATTAAAGAGACTTGGAGAATGGTAACAGGGATGTACGCGCACTTATTATTATAATCCAATGAAAATGAAGTCATACATGAGATAGGAATAATATCGAAGAAACGTGACGGTTAGTATTTCGAAGTGTGTGTGTGTGTGTGTGTGTGTGTGTGTGTGTGTGTGTGTGTGTGTGTGTGTGTGTGTGTGTGAAAGGCTTACATAAACATGCCAAGGTTTCGACCCAATGACCTCTTCAAACCCATTTTCATTGCACATTTCTTTTCTCTCTGTTTATTTATCCTCTTTATTTCCTCCTCTTTCTCCTCCTCTCTCGCCCTTTCCCTCCGTCTCTCTCCTCCTCTTCTTTTCCTTCGCTTTTTCTTCATTCTCTCCTCATTACTGTAATTCTATATTTTCTCGTTTTGAATAACTTCTTTAGATCTTAGACGCGGTTCCCATTCTTTTCAGAAAATATTCTAGCATTGCATACATACATACACAGAGAGAGAGAGAGAGAGAGAGAGAGAGAGAGAGAGAGAGAGAGAGAGAGAGAGAGAGAGAGAGAGAGAGAGAATGCAACGTTTTCATAGCATCGTGGTGTAATGGGTGGGGAATAGCTAACGACTATATGGGTGGGGTTCTGTTATGGAACGAGATGAAGAAAAGATGTAGCATCAACAAATAAACAAAATAAACAAATTTCGAACAGGACTCTCCCTCCCACTCAAAAATGTAACACGTGCTTTGTGGAAAAAGGCTGAGATATTTCAAGGGTTCTACTTTTTGTAATTGTTTGTTTGTTTGTTTGTTTTGATTTCGCCCGCTCTTCTGTCTGTGTGTCTTTCGATTCATCACACAGACAAATACACCGACACCTTCCCCAATTCACCACACACATGCATGCACTCTTGTATGCATATAAAAGTAAAGATCTATTCTGATTTCTGCACGTTCTTCAGAATTAGCGTCAAACTACTGTTTTGTGAAACAGTTCACACCCAAAGCGTCAAACCTAGTAAAGTACAAGGCCAACAAACGGAAGCTTTTCTTACATTACTCGCAATAATCGATCATATTTATTTAACCTACTGGAGTTGTGTCTTTCACACGGAACAAGATGACGTATTGCTTTTTTGAAGTCGACTACTTTAGCCATTTTTTCTTCTTCCTTTTCTTTCCTAGCCTTCTATTTTGTTATGACCGTCTTGTTTGCATCTGTTTCCCCCCCTCTCTCTCTCTCTCTCTCTCTCTCTCTCCCTTATATACACTTGCGCACGCGTGTCTGTGTGTGTATGTGTGGTTGGTTGTTTTTGTTTTACGGCATATCAACCCTTTTATTTTTATTTAATACCAAATCCAATGATTTTGAAGAAAAATGTTTTTATAGAATATATTTGCTTTTTTCAAGTCGGTTTCTATTTAACCCATAGTTGGGACCTTAACAGGTACTACCACTCCGGGTCAGAGTGGACCTGGAAGCAATGGCAATCAAAGGGTGTCTCCACTCTCCCCAAAGCACACAAGCTGAGGCCTCACCATCGGATATAGTTTAAGATCATATCCAGAACCTGTGTGTGTGTGTGTGTGTGTGTGTGTGTGTGTGTGTGTGTGTGTGTGTGTGTGTGTGTTTCGAGAAGGTGAACTTTAAATTGACATAAATCACAGAAAAATATTTTTTATTATACAAATATGTGATTTATTTCAAAGAATAAATTTTGATATTCATGAGTTAAATACAATTTGGGGCATATGCCGCCTCCCCCCCCCCCCCGCGGCTCATGCGTATATGGCGTTATCTACAGGTCCAATTTTCACAAATTTACTCATTAAATTATGCTGTATTTCAGCAATAACGCGTTGAATGTCGTCTTTCAGATGGTCTATTGTGTCTGTTTTATCAGCAAAGACATGGGACTTTACCTATCCCCCAAAGAAAATATTCTAATGGGGTTAAATCGCATGAATGAGGTGGCCAGTTGATAGGTCCATTTTGTGAAATTATTCGCTCATCAAATGTTCCTCTCAATAAATTAATTATATCGCGCACTGTGTGACGTGTGGCGCTGTCCTGCTAAAAAAAAAACACATGATGAATTGCCAAAATTGCCTAAACAAGCAATCGTGCTCCTTAAGAAATAATTATATATATATATATATATATATATATATATATATATATATATATATATATATATAGAGAGAGAGAGAGAGAGAGAGAGAGAGAGAGAGAGAGAGAGAGAATCTCTTCCTTTCAAATAATTATTCTCTCACTCTTTTCCCTAACCTTTTGCCCATGTTTAGATTTTTCAGTCTCTTTTCACACATTTACGCTCTCTCTCTCTCTCTCTCTCTTTCTCTGATATTTCCTGTAACAATCTCACTTTTCCTCATTAATCCTTTTACCTTTCTAATATCTCTCTTCCTACATTTCTGCTATATATATAACTGTCTGTATGCATATCTCTCGTTTTCGTTCTTCTCTCTCTCTTTCATATATATATATATATATATATATATATATATATATATATATATATATATATATATATATATATATATATTATGTGTGTGTGTGTGTGTGTGTGTGCCGGTGTCTTTCTGTGTCTGTGTGTATGTAGTGGACCCACGTGTGTATGCATGTATATATATATATATATATATATATATATATATATATATATATATATATATATATGTGTGTGTGTGTGTGTGTGTGTGTGTGTGTGTGTGTGTACGTGATTATCACATATTTTTCCAATCTTTTTTATAATCATTATCCTCTTTGTCTCTTTCTCTCTATTTCTTTCTCTCTCTCTCTCTCTCTCTCTCTCTCTCTCTCTGTCTATCTATCTATCTAGCTAGCTAGCTAGCTATCGCTGTCTCTATCTGTCTGTCTTTCTCTCTTATACACGCACACACGCACGCACACACACACGCCATGTGACTCATTCAATAAAATATCCAATCTTTCTTGTAAACTAGACTTGATCACTAAATGACTGATCCATTCCTGCTTGAACCTTGCACAGATCCAGTGGCTCAGAAGGAAGAACGAAAATCTTTTTTGAATTCTTATAATGAAATATCAGCTTTTTATAATTCTTCGCCCTTCCACAAAACGCTCTCTCTCATATACGATCTCTCTCTCTG
The DNA here is from genome assembly GCF_053919585.1 of Euprymna scolopes. Classification (NCBI taxonomy): domain Eukaryota; kingdom Metazoa; phylum Mollusca; class Cephalopoda; order Sepiida; family Sepiolidae; genus Euprymna; species Euprymna scolopes. The sequence continues at coordinate 59,035,312 of NC_136485.1, read as the reverse complement.
TCTCTCTCTGTCTTTCTCTCTCTCTCTCTCTCTCTCTCTCTCTCTCTCTCTCTCTCTCTCTCTCTGCATATTGGCCGACTACTGCTGTGATAACAAACAAAGCCGAACTCCAGCCCCCTCCACAAACACACGAGCACCAACATCATTTTGCATCTGCGATAATTCAAGCCCTTATGGAGGAGGGGTGGACTTCGTTTCCGTTCTTAAATTCCTGATTTAATTTTGAAAATGAAAACATTCTTCCTTATCATATCGATTGTTCTTTTTTCTTGAGTGTGTGTGTGTGTGTGTGTGTGTGTGTGTGTGTGTGTGTGTGTGTGTGTGTGTGTGTGTGTGAGAGAGAGAGAGAGAGGGGGGAGAAGGAGGAGGGTCCTTAAAATTCATAGGAGAATTTTAAGATTTTTTTTTAATTCATTAGTTTATCTATATTTTAATTTTTATTTTTACACCCCCCCTCCTTTTGACAAAAAAAGGCACTCGCAGTAAATTCAAATAAAACACAGACGTACACAGGCATAACGTTCTTTTCTTCTTCTCTTTTATTTATTTATGGTATTTATTTATTTATTTATTTATTTATTTTATTTACTTTGTTTTTTTGTTTTTTTTTTGGGGGGGGGGTTGACACGTGAACTTAGTTTATCTCATGTTTTAAACTGACCTAGGTCTTCGGAAGATACGTTTCTTATCACTGATATTTTGTTGAGATTTTACCCAAATAATATTTATTTATTTAGTTAGTTAGTTAGTTAGTTATGGTATTTATTTCTCTCCTACCGAGAAAAATGTGACACTAGGATCGGAAAGTGGGATTGAAAAGTCAACAGCTTAGAGGAGGAACATTCTAACCCTACAAAAGATGCCTGTGCAGCCCCGTAAGCATTATTCGACAGAGGCGCCTCAGACGATTAGCAATAAACTAACCCCCTCCTCAAAGAGAGAAGACAAAGTCTGGAAGGGTGTTTCTTCTAGAATTGCACGGAACCAGTATTACCCCGCAATCAACAGGAACCAAATCATTACAAGAATGGTCTAAATAGCTATGTAGTTTTTTAAATATATAAAGAACTAGCAGGGAGACCCAATGTTGCATGATTGAATGATGATCAACGAATATATCACAATCCTATATTTTTTATTGTCACCGAAATCTGTGAAATCGACCGGGAGGAACCTTTACATGCCTCCATGCAGTAACTTTGTTCAAAATATATTTTATTCTACATTGCACTCTAGCGAATCTACTGTTTCTTTTATAAAATTATTTTATATAAACTTCTTCCAGTTAACGAAAAAATAAACATTAAGAAATTTACGTGTGGGGGTTGACCCTACAGACCACGTTATGAAAAAAAAAAACAAAAAACAAAAAAAAACACGCTATCAATTTACCCACAGTAGAATTTTCACGGCCCGTTGTTCTATCATTGTTGCTAAGTGACAACATAGAAAAAATGGCTTTACCGATGATAGATAAATTAAAATAAGGTTTCGATTATCGATTATCGATTATCGGTAATTATCGGGGAGGTATTCTGAGACAAAACTAATTTCACTCCCAGACTTATACACTAAAGTTCTGTCAATTTTAAAGAAAATCTGTTCAGCCGTTTTGGAGTCTATAAGGAACGAACTCACACGCACACACATACACACAAATTTGCATTTATATAACTGTAGAGATACCCATCCCAGGGTAGGTAAAATTAATTCCTCTGGAATCTATTCGCTAAGTATCAATAATCGATAATCGAAATAATCCGATGAAAGAAGGAACACACGATTTCGACCAAAGTTAACACCGTACACAGCCTAACAGCACAAGTGCATTTTAGAAGTTTTATCACCATACAAGTCGAAAGACTCGACATATAAAATCAGCAGTAGGTTCTTTGATACGGTAGTGGCGCGTTCGAAATGACTGTTTCTGTTTAAAGTACAATTGAAGCATGATACTTGGCCTTTTCATTTTAAACTTAAATTAAAACCATTATCACCGCACAAGCAGAAAGCCCAGACGTATAAAATCAACAGAAGGTTGTTTGATATGGGAAGGGCGCGTTCGGAATGAATGCTTCTATTTAGAGCACAACTGAACCATGATACTTGAATTTTTCATTTTAAACTTTAATCTAAACCATTATGTAGAAAATAATTTTATAAAAATCAGCAATAGGTTCTCTACAGTACAATTTAGACTAGAATGTATTTTGGACTAAGTGACATCGGAGAGGCATGTGAACCTCCCCCCCCCGCCGTGCAATGCGATGATCCCCAACTAAACCAGGCAATCAATCGATTTGATTAAAAAAATGAGCGATTTCACCGATTCACCGATGTCGATGAAAATACAAACTTTGGAGTGTAAAATATTCATTGACAATCGCGTATATATATATATATATATATATATATATATATATATATATATATATATATTTGGGGGGGGGTTGACACGTTATATATATATGTATATATATATATATATATATATATATATATATATATATATATATATATATATACAGTGATGATCATATTTATTGACACGGTAAAATAAAAGTTAAATTTTGTCTAATAAATTCTAAAAAAGGGATTAAATTAAAGAAAATAACAAAGTATATTATGTATTTTTAACTGGCCTTTCCGATGCAGCAATCGGATTTTAGAAAAAATAAATAACAAAGGAACAACAAACATAATTGCAAAAAACCCTTGTTCAAAATTATTGGCACGATTTATTTAATAATCAATTGTATAGCCTTTGGCCTTGATTACCTTCCTCAGTCGCTTTTCATAGTTTACAACCAAGTTGTTGCACTCTTCAATAGTAATTTTAGCCCACTCTTCCTGACAATAATCCTCCAATTGAATAAGATTCTTAGGCTTCCTTTGCATTACCCTCAATTTTAATGTTCTCCATAAATTTTCAATTGGATTAAGGTCTGGGCTTTGCGATGGCCACTCCAAAACGTTAATATGATTGTCCTCAAGCCATTTCTTAGTCAGTTTAGCCGAATGCTTTGGGTCATTATCTTGCATGAACCACCAACGACGACCAAGTGAGAGCTCTTTAGCAGAGTCTTTCAGGTTTTCATCCAATATTTTAACATAATCTTCCTTTTTTATGCTACCTGTGACCTTAACAAGTCGCCCTGGTCCAGAGGCAGCAAAGGATCCCCAAAACATCAAACTGCCTCCACCGTGCTTCACTGTGGGTATGGTGTTCTTAGGCAGGAAAGCTTCGCCAGATTTTCTGTAAATATAAGACACTTTATTATGGCCAAATAACTCTATTTTCGTTTCGTCAGTCCATAGAACACGTTTCCAGAATGCAACATCTTTATCAATATGACGTTTTGCAAAGGCTAGCCTTGCTTTCAGGTGCATAGGCTTCAATAAGGGAGTCTTTCTCGGACGACATGCTTTTAAACCAGCTCTCTTCAAAACTCTACCAACTGTATGTCGAGATACATTCACTCCAGAGGTGCTCTGTTCATCAACAATCTCCCCAACAGAGATCCTTGGGTTTTGTTTTACTTGTCGAACAATTTTCCGTTCATCTCTTGGGGAAAGAATCCTTTTTCTCCCTCTACCCTCTAAACTCATAACGTGGCCTTGCGATTTGAACTTGTTTATTATGGCTCTAACAGTGGATTTGGGAAGGTTTAGCTTCTTTGAAATCTTATCATAGCCCTCCCCATTGGTATAGCATGCTACAACAAGCTTCCTGACGTCTTCGCTGTGTTCCTTAGTTTTAACCATGGCGATTGAAAATTATAATTTAGTCACTTATAATAGTTTAAATAAATCGCTATCTAAAAATTATCTGAAAAAAATTATTCACTGAATTAGCGTTAAACAAGCATAATATGGCTATAAAAAAGTTCAGAAAGCACGTAAACCGGAAATTGATTGATATTATACTGATACTAAAAGAAAAACAAAGCCGTGCCAATAATTTTGAACAAGGGTTTTTTGCAATTATGTTTGTTGTTCCTTTGTTATTTATTTTTTCTTATATCCGATTGCTGCATCGGAAAGGCCAGTTAAAAATACATAATATACTTTGTTATTTTCTTTAATTTAATCCCTTTTTTAGAATTTATTAGACAAAATTTAACTTTTATTTTACCGTGCCAATAAATATGATCATCACTATATATATATATATATATATATATATATATATATATATATATATATATATATATATATATATATATATATATATAAGTGAATTTATAATAATCTCTGTCCTTGGCCTAACGAAGCGATTCCCGTACTGGGTTTTCGCTGAAACACGTATGCTTATGTGTAGCCATTTGTTTGTAAACTAAATTCACTTATTTTGGCTCTGTCTAATCATTGAGCACTCTTTTGGTGGACACACTTACAAATAATTACTACCAATACAATATATATATATATATATATATATATATATATATATATATATATATATATATATATATATATATTGGGTGCAGTCGGCTAGAAATGCAACCAAAACCTTTAGCTCTCCAACCTCATTGGTTACCGTGTGAGCTACGTACATGCGCATATAAAATGTTAAAAATAGCGTTGTTTAATCTATAATTATATATATGCGCATGGGTAGAAGGGCACTTTAAATTGAGTTAGTCTGCCAAGTTCCTTTTTTTTTTTTCAATTTTGACTCGTTAGCAGCTATTTTTATTGACTAAAACTAAACTGAATTTGTTAAACAGATGCAAATCCTCTATATATCAAGGGGTATCACGTCAGTAAACCAATAGTTTACAGAGGAGTTTGATAGAAATCATTCCTCGGAGAGACAAGGTAATATATATAGATATATATATTACATGGAGGTCACCACTTATCAAGGCCCGGAGGCCACTCAGGGATAAGGCTCATTGCATGTACAGTAATCAATGAGATAGTATTGTAGTATTGGAGATTTGATAGAGTGTCTTACTTCAGGGGGCGGTTTGTCAGGAATTTGTTTATGTTGGACTTGAAGACATCGAATATATATAGTGAGAGAGAGAGAGAAAAACAGACAGACAGAGAGAGGGAGGGACAGAGGGACATAATACATTCATTCGAATATCCTGGATAAAGATTCATGTTAATTGTGTTTATTATTATTTTTATTATTTACTCACTAGGAGTAGTCACACATGCCAGCATCAAAGATTGCTCTTCAAGAACTACTTGTGGTGTTCATTGGAGTTTCCCATCAAGTTTCCACAGATTTCCAGTACTCTTCACCTCTTTCGATAACTTTTACAAAAGAGTTTGCGTTATCGTAACAGTCGCTTACGATTGGTTTTTCGTTGGTGGTGACCATTGGTCTTCACTGGAATTTGGGTGTCAATAAGCCTCACCAAGGTTCCAGTCCTCTTTGCACTCCTCCAGCGGAGGTCTGGATAGTGCTTTCTCTTCTCGGTTTTTCCATCTTCCTTGACCCTCATTACTTGGTGTGCTGCCTGTTTATATTGACAACCACAAAAAGGGAGGGGCGATATTTTTCAATTATACAGTTTCAGTTTTCATGATTCCATGTGATGTTCGTTTGCGTTTTGCTTCTGTAGCAGTTTCTGTATTCACTTTGAGTGTAGTTTCTGTATGGTGTTAGTCTCCGCATTGAAGGGTTTTCATTAATATTTCTGCAGCTTTCATTATTGAAATTCGTTGTATCTTCTCTGCCATCCCTCTGATTCCAATATCTCCCATTCTTTTTCCAAAGTCTTTCGGTATCGTTCCTAGCCCTCCTACTATTAGTAGTGTTATCTTCACTTTCTTTATTTTTTTCAGATTATTATTATTATCATTATTATTATTACTATTATTATTATTATTATTATTATTATTATTATTATTATTATTATTATTGGCTCACATGGAGCTTTCACACAAGTCAACAAACGATCTGATTGGAAACTTGTGGTATCCTCTGGAAGCTGAGTGACAACAAGTCTCCCCAGAAGTCCAGCTCTCTCCACCTCCTTCGATAGCATTTGCAAATGAATTTGCATCATCGCAACAGCCACTTACCATTAATTTCTCGCTAGTAGTGGCCATTGGTTTATACTGGAATTTGAGTGGCACTCAGCCTCCACAAGGTCCCAGTTCTCTTTGTGCTTGTCCAGCCGAGGTCTGGTTAGCACTCTCTCTTCGGTCTTTCAGTCCTTATTGACCCTTCTCGGCCCTTTGGTATCATTTTTTTGTGGGGGGATCGGTGATGAAACAATGGGAGGGATGCATGATGGGGGGTGTAGAACTTGTAAATATACAGTTTCGGTGTTCTTCATTCCCTGTAACGCTTATTCGTTATATTGTCTTGTATTATTCTCCGCATTCAAGGGTTTTCCTTAATATTTCAGTCGTTTTCATTATTGTTAGTCGTTGTACTTTTGAAGTTATTCCTCTGATTCCAATTTCTGACATTCTTTTTTCGAAGTTTTTCGGAATTGTTCCTAGTGCTCCTACTATTATCGGTACTATTTGGACTTTCTTCATCATCCAAATCCCTTTTAACTCTCTGGCTAGCTCTGTGTATTTGCTTCGTTTCTCCTTTTCTTTCATACTCACCCTGTGATCAGCTGGGACTGCAAAGTCCACGATTTGACAGGATTTTTCTGTCTTGTTAATTATTACGACGTCTGGTCTTCTTGCTTGGATGAGTTTGTCCGTCTGTATGTCCATGTCCCATATGATTTTGTGGTTCTCGTTTTCGAGTGCTGTTGCAGGTTTATGCTTGTACCATTTGTCTGTACGCTCAAAAATGCAGTCGTTTACACAATTCCCAGTGTACCACCCTCCCCACTTGGTCGTGCCTGTTTTTTGTATTCCTTTTGGGCAAGTTTGCTGCATTCACTTACTATATGGTTTATCGTTTCGTCTCTTTGTTCACAGAGTCTGCATTTGCTGTTTTCTTGTGGTTTATCGATCCTTGCTTTGATATGGTTGGTTCTTATCGCGTTATCTTGTGCTGCAGTTATTAGAGATTCAGTTTCTCGGTTTATATGTCCTTTTCGCATCCATGTCCAGGTGTTTTCGTTATTCTCATCTTTTGTCATTCTTATGAATCTTCCGTGGAGGTGTTTCTCTTCCCATTTCTCTTTTCTCGTTTTGTCGTTTGTCTCTCTGTTTTCTGTTGTTTTTTTTTCAGTGTCTCTCGCTGCCATAATTATCCTTTCAGTGTTTTGCATTATGTATTTTTCTAGTTCTTTTGTGTCCTTCACACAGTCTTCTATAGAGATCAGTTCCCTCCCACCGTCTTTCCTTTTCACGTAGAGTCTGTCAATATCGTCCTTTGGGTGTAGTGCATTATGCATGGTCATGAGTTTCCTGGTTTTCTGGTCGAGTTGTCTCAGTTCTTCTTTTGTCTACCCTATAAACGGTCCAGAGTGTCTTACTAGTGATACTGCCCATGTATTTATACCTTTTATTAGGTTTCTACTATATAATTTAGTTTCCAGGAGTTTTCTTGTTCTCCTGGGGTATTCCTTTCCAATTTTCTCTTTCGTTTCTGTTGTTCTGAGGGTGTCAGCTTCCAGAATTCCCAAGTATTTATAGTCGTCTTGTTTCCCTAGTGCCCTCATTTCTGTTTGGTTGGGTAGTTCCATGCCTTCTGTCGTTTCAAGTTTTCCCTTTCTTATAACTAGTTGGGCACACTTTTCCATTACAAATTCCATTTGGATATCTTGGCTGAAGATTCTGGTAGTGTTAATTAGTGTCTCTAGCTCCTTTTCGGTCCTTGCAAAAAGTTTCAGATCATCCATGTACATCAGGTGGTTCATTTTTTCCTCTGTATTGGAGAACTTGTATCCGGCTTGGCACTTTCTCAGAATCCTATTCAAGGGCATCATGGCTATGATGAACAGTAGTGGTGATAGCGAGTCTCCTTGGAAGATGCCTCTTTGTATGTTAATTTCTGTTATGTGTTGTCCATCGGCTGTCAATTCCAGTCTCCATGTTTTCATTGCATTTTCTATTACGTTGGTGATCCTGCTTGGTATTTTATACATTTTTAGGCATTCTATTATCCATGCTTGGGGGATCCTGTCGTACGCTTTTTTGTAGTCGATCCATGCCATGGCTAAATTCTTTCTCCTCCTTTTTACCTCCTTTAGGATCTTTTGATCTATATATAACAGGTCATGTGTTCCTCTTTTTCCTTTTTGGCATCCTTTTTGCTCCTCAGGAAGAGTTCACGGTTATTCAGGGAGTGGTAGATTTGTTCCCTCAGTTGTGCTGTCAGTATCTTCCACATAGTTGGTAAGCACGTGATTGGCCTATAGTTGCTAGGGACGGTTCCTTTCTCCGTGTCCTTCTGTAGCAGTGTGGTTCTACCTTTTGTCATCCAGTCTGGTACGCTTGCTTCCTGTATACATCTTCTTAGGTTTGGGGCTAGCCTTTCGTGTAAGGTTGTGAATTTTTTGAACCAGTATGCATGTATCCCGTCGTGCCCTGGTGCTCTCCAGTTTGCCATTTTTCCTATGGTTTTCTTTAGGGTTTCCTTGCTGATTTCATTCACTGTTCCTTCTTCTATTTGTTGTAACTCTTTATTATTATTATTATTATTATTATTATTATTATTATTATTATTATTATTATTATTATCATTATTATTATTATTATTATTATTATTATTTAATCACTAGGAGTAGTCACACAAGTCATCATCAAAGATTTCCCTTTGGAAACAACTTGTGGTGTTCTCTGGAGTCTGAGTGACAAGTCTCTCCAGATTTCCAATACTCTCCACCCGATAATCCTTGCAAAAGAATTTGCATTATCGCAACAGCCGCTTACCATTGATTTCTCGTTGCAGCGACAATTGGTCTTCACCGGGATTTGGGTGACATTAAACCCCTCCCCCAGGTCCAAATCCTCTTTGAACTCATCCAGCGGATGTTTGGCTAGTGCTTTCTCTCCTTGGTCTTTCTATCCTCCTTAGGTTTTAGTGACATACACAAAAAATAAAAAGATGGCTGGAAAGCAGGGATGCATAGGGGTACTTAACAATTATACAGTTTCAATTTTCATGATTCCATGTGATGTTCCTTTGTGTTTTACATTTGCAGCCGTTTCTGTGTCCAGTTTGTATCTGTAGTTCATGTGTGGTGTTAGTCTCCACATTCAAGGGCTTTCCTTAATATTTCTGCAGTTTTCATTATTATTATCCGTTTTTCTACTCAGCCATCCTTCTGATTCCAATCTCTCCCATTCTTTTTTCAAAGTTTTTCGGTATTGTTTCTAGCGCTCCTATTATTAGTGGTGTTATCTTTACTTTCTTCATTTTCCAGGTCCCTTTCAGCTCTTTGACCAGTTCCGTGTATTTGCTCCACTTTTTAGTGTCCTCGATTTTCACTCTGTGGCTGCTGGAACGGCAAAATCTACAATCTGACAGGACTTTTCCTTCTTGTTAACTATTATGACATCCGGTCTTCTTGCTTGGATGGTTTATCCGTTTGTATATCCATGTTTTATAGGATCTTGTGGCTTTCATTTTCCAGTACTGTTGCCGATTTATGCTTGTACCATTTGTCTGATTTTTCTGTATTTTTTTAAATAAGTGTAATTCTAAATATACAACAAATTGTATGTTTACACCTGAAGGTATAAACATTCGAATTTCTTCAGAATTTCTTTAAACAGCCTTCGTTAAAAAAAAAGAAGGTTAAATTGTTCTATTAAACTTTTATTGTTTTAATAATTTGTCTTTGCTCGTTTTAATTTTTTTAAAGGTGTAAAAGATATTTTTTACTCAGTAATGAGCTTCGGAAGATTGTCGATGAAAAAAACACAATCGCCAAAAGATAAGTGTTTTATTATTTCTAGTCGCCACTTGAAAAAATAACTCGCAAATGCAACTGTTTCACTCGCAACGTAAAGCCCTGTGTATGTATATGTATTGTGTGTGTTCTATAGCACTGTTTCAAGCATTTAGTTTTTTGTTCTGACTATAAAACTATAAATACTTAAAAAAAAAAAAACAGAAATCGAACTCTTCCTGAAAAAAAGGAGAAAAACTTGAACCGAAATGAAATGAAAAATAGACGTATTTTAAATGAAATTCTCTGAAACTCCATTTCTTTTCGCGTGTGAATGTAAAAAAAATGGCTTCGCTTATTTCAACAAGTTTGTTTTGTTTTGCTTTGTTATTTTCCTAAGGGAAAATAAGATTCACAAAATCACGAGCAAAATCAATAATCGAAAATATTTGGATAACTTGAAAATAGTTCATACAATAAAAACATACAATATAAACGGAAGCAATATTTTCTATTGAATGAAATTAAAAATGGCGGATATTTTCGCGACGATAAAAAAAACTAGAAAATACGGAAAAGACACAAAGAACTGAATTCTATTTCAAATTATTTT
>NC_136485.1:58999932-59019932 GCF_053919585.1 Euprymna scolopes | reverse complement strand
ATTCACGCATTCATTCATTACACGAGAGCACGCGATTAATGGCTATCGGTCTTGTTTAAAAGTCATTTGAGCTTTAACTCGCCAGAGTTATAATCATCAGAATTGATTTATAGCCAAATCTGGATAATCACAATGCTATTATTATAATAGAAGGTAAATTGATTTGGAAAAAAAAATCGATTTGATCAAGGTGCAAAATCAATTACTTGTCGGATGTTACACCTTTCTCCTATAAAGGCATTAAAATTTCCCAAAAATATAAAAGAGTTTATGATACTTTGGGATATGATAAATTTGTACCTCTATTTTTTATTTTATTTTATTTATTTATTTTATTTTATTTATTTTTTTGCCTTTTAGCTAATTATGCAAGTATGTTACATGTCTAATAAAAGCAAACAATGTGATGTTGTATTATTAGTTGATACACTGACTGTGTTCTGTCTGGCGTAGAATAGATTCCCTAGCACTTATCTTTATTTTATTTATTTATTTTTCTTAAGGTTTTTCTTCAGCCTCATCACCGGCAGATGCTTCCGATCTATTTAGCTGCCTTGTTCAGAACTCACTGATTATGTAGTTTTCTATATCTTTAAGTATCTTGACAATTTTTTTTTTTTTTTTTAGCATTACCGGTAGGATTGTTGTCTTTCTTTTCTCTAAGATAGAATGAATAGTGCTAGTGTTATTTTATTTTATTTTTTTTTTTTCTCTAAACAAAATTTGTTTACTTTTTATCCAAGTGCAAAACCTCCATCTATCTCGTAACTTGGCTGTTACAGAGCATAATTTGTTTTTGGTTTTTACGAGTATTTTTAATGCTCAGTATATGTTCCTTTCTGTAATTTTATTAAGTCTACGACTATTAGTAAACTCTTGGTCTCTGCCTTGCCTTCATTTTGTATTTACGTGTTTCTGAAACAATTTGTTTTTATTCTTTTTCAGTTTTACCTTTGTCGATGATTAATAAACCTGTGTCTGAATATACCATGCCTCGGCGTCTTGATTATCTATCAGATTTTATGCTAGCTGTTGAAGGTTTGTGCACATTTCCACCCGAAGGTTATGTAAACTGCATTTACTAATATTAAAACAGCTTTAACGAAAATAGCTGAGTTTTCATGTCCCCTCGCTAATGTGGAGTCGTGTTTGGCGACCGATATCAATGTTGTAGATATGTGAGGGGTTTGGGGAAAAGGTTTCTGGTTCTTGGAAATCTATCCTGTTTTTCTCCCTTAAAAAGTCTGAATAGCATAAATTATAATCGAAACGACACTACCGTCTATGGCAACATTTCATAGGTCAGCAAGGATAAAAACCTTTCTGAGTCTCTCTCCTCCAATCTTGAGCACATGGTTCAATGCGGCAAAAAAAATGGCTGGTTAATTTTAATGCATCAAAAACAAAGCTTCTATCTTTTCACCACTAATGTTCTGATCCCTACTTTGTCACAATTAATACGAATGGCTCACGTCTCAAAGAAGCATCTTGCTTTGACAGGCTTTTGGGGCTGATCTTCACCTCCAACCTGAAATTGAAGATTTACATCAAATTTGTTGGCGAGGTCCCTGAAAAATGGTTGCATCATTCTATCGATCCAGAAAGTATCTAACTCCCGACGTAATCCTTTACCTGTATATGAACCGAATACGTCCTTAAATAGAGTACTGTCGCCACATCTGGGAGGAGCTGCAAAGTTTAAACCCGACGCAATCGAAAGCTAGTGGTTAGTGCCCTTTTTCTCATTCCTGCAAGCTCTTTCCACAGAAGAAACGTGGCGAGCCTATGTTTGCTTTATCGTTATTTTCATGGCAAGTCCTCGTCTGAGCTTCAATCTATGTCCTCCCTGCTAAACTATCACAAAAGCACTCGTCTAGCTACAACCACTACTAACAATATCCCTCACCTTCTGTACCGAAATCTAAACGCACATTTCATGAACGACGCTTTTTTTCTTCTAGAACTGCGCGCATATGGAACTCTGTTTCGTTGGCTTGCTTACTAGCTAACTACAACAGGGTCGTCTTATGACAAGTTCTTAAATAATGAAATTCTACCCGATTTCCACTACTAACGATCACTAAGATGTTGTCTCAGTAACCATATTACACTCATTAACCCTTATCCTCGGGTTGCCTACAGGCCCGGATAAATGATCTCCCTTGTAAATTTTTTTTTTTTTAAATAGGATTATTATTCGACGAAAAACTGCGAAGATGCCTACGCGAGCTTTTTGTTTTCTCTAATTTCGTTTTCATTTTAGAACACGGAATTACGTTGCTATTTTGGACAACCAGCTTTTGACAAACGGATGCAAAACAAAAAATGGATTCCGTGTTGTCATATTTGGTTTATAAATATATTTCATTTAGAGCAATGTACTAGGGGACCCTTTGCAATTATCTCACACGCCCTCAAATCTGTTTGTCTCGCACTCTCTCACGTTTGGCCGTGAAGTACACTTCGCTTTTAAAATGCCTGAAGATCCGTGTAAGCATAATTTGCTCGTAATTAAATAGCAAGATTGCTTGCATTAGCTTCATTGCTAATTTTTGTGTTTGTGTGTATTTTGTTAATAAAGTTGTGCGAGCGGAACCCGCGGAAATTCCACGGTTACTCTCGTTATCTTTCTATTATCAAATAGTTTTGCTATTTTTCATCTGTCGTGAATCATTTTGGAGAAAAGTTTAAGAAAACCAATACAATAAAACTAACCGAATCTGTAAATTGTAAAAAAAAAAAAAAAAATCTATAGTTGTTGAGTGAATACTTAGTAAAATCTAAGTGCACGGTGTAAATCTCTAAATAAAAAAAAAAAATAAAAGTATCTACAATAAAGTAAGTTAGAAAAAATAAAAAATCAGGAAAAAAAATGTTCCAATGAAAACAATGAAAATATCACAAACTAATTAAAAACTTACCAGAATATAAAAAATATAAGTAAATGACAACAGGATGTACATAACATTAGACTTTTTAGCCGTTAAAAACTAGTAAAACTTATAATCCGTTGACTTAGAATGAGTGTTTTATGCTAAATTAATAGTTGAACATAGTTAACTTTGTGCTCATTTTTGCATTAAATACTAATCCATATTAATCCCTAACCATGCATCAAACTGATACCATAATGACTAGTTTGCAGCACCTTTTCTTCTGGAAAAGGTCCTTACAAAATTTCAGCCAGATCGGACCTGTAGTTTCCGAGAAAAAGTTGAAATTAAATACTAATCACTATTAATTCTTATTAATCCCTAACTGTGCATTGAACGGGTACCATATTACTTAGTTCGTTGCACCTTGTCATATAAAATTTCAGCTAGATCGGCCAAGTGGTTTCCGAGAAAATAGTGGATGAAACAGACAGGCAGACCGACAGACAGACAGACAGACAGACAGAAAGACAGACTAAGAGAAATATGATAGAAATGTATACAATCAATAAAATCCTTTAAAAAAGAATGAAAAACAAAAATTCACAAAAATACTAAATATAAAAACAAAAAAGAATCACATCGGCAAAAATAAATTCATATAAGCAATGTCTAACTTATCAAAATAAATAACATCTATAATATAAATCTCACCTTTCTGTTTAAATGTATGTATGTATGTATGTATGTATGTATGTATGTATGTATGTATGTATGTATGTATTATGCCTAAAACTTTCGACAGAGGGGCGAATTTTCACAAGATTGGTATCGTTTTGAAGCTCGGCCCTTCGGACGACAAATATCGAAAAATTGGCTAAAAATACTAATTCCTTCACCCTCAACTAGGCAGTTTTCTATAAGGAGGGTCATTTTTGCGTCGCCATTTTTGCAAGTCATTGTATCGGTTGGAATGACTTTACTAATTTCAACGTTCCGGACTTCCGGCCGCGTTATGGAGCAGGGGTAAGACGCCAGGTTTTCTTTCACTTTCTTTTCCGTCTTCGTGTCACGGGTTCGAGCCTGCCTGCCTATTACCACTTTTTTTTCTCAACACACACCTCCAAACACCCGGTCAACGCCGGGCCCCCATGCTAGTCTAATATATAAGGTAAAAGCAGTTGGATTTCTCAAAGTTAGCCCTAAATAGCATTGCATCTGAATTTCCTTCTAACTAGCCATTCATTTATTTTACATAAAAATTCGCACTATTATTCGTACTATCTTTAACTGAAACATCATTAATTTGGTGATTTTGAAAATCAAACGTTATATTTTTCGCTTCTCGTATTTTCGTTACTTCACACACCAATGTTTTTCGGTTTCAGTTTTTCGCGTTATCGACATTGCTTGAACGACAAAAAAGAAACATTCGGTTTTTTTTTAAAATTTTATTTATCTATTTATTTATTTATTTAATTTTTTTACGGTTCACTAATCAATCCTGGGCAACGCCGAGACGGGTCCGTCTGTTTTAAATAATACTCAATATATTTATTTGTTGTTGCGTGTTAATGCGAACGTTTTTCACCAGCTCGTAAAACCACATATGCCATAGAAATCGTATTATTTTTAAAATTTCAATTTTCTTCGCTTGAAGTCACCAAGCAACGATTTTTATTCTTGTTAAATGTAAATTGTATAGACTAGCTAATGATGTCGGTCAGTTGTGTGACATGTAGAGTTTTTAGGTCATGTGTCTATGTTCTATATACGGATGGTTTGTAGTTTAATTTTCTTGTAATGTTTTTTTTTAAATAAGTAGTTTACATGCGATAAAATAAAAATAGTTTAATGTTATAAAAAATGTTATGTCATTATATAACTTAAAATAAACATTACCTTGAAACAGCTGTGTATACTTTTCTGAACATATTTTGGGAATTAGTTAAATCGTCAAATATATATATATATATATATATATATATATATATATATATATATATATATATATATATATATATATATATATTACAGCCGAAATTATTGGCACCCTTTCAATTTTTACGTTTTTTTGGGGGGGGGGGAGAAAAAACATTTTTTCACTAATTATTTTTATTAAAGTGTTGATGAACATATTATATCGACCATCTACAGATCTCCTGAAATACTTTTAGTTTATTATAAAATATTCAAAATAAATATTATTAATGATAACAAAAAAAACCCAGACGAATTCAAATTTATTGCCACCATTTATCAATGGCCACTTTTTAGCCATATTTATTTGTTGTTGCGTGTTAATGCGAACGTTTTTCACCAGCTCGTAAAACCACATATGCCATAGAAATCGTATTATTTTTAAAATTTCAATTTTCTTCGCTTGAAGTCACCAAGCAACGATTTTTATTCTTGTTAAATGTAAATTGTAAAGACTAGCTAATGATGTCGGTCAGTTGTGTGACATGTAGAGTTTTTAGGTCATTCTGTGTCTATGTTTTTTATATACGGATGGTTTGTAGTTTAATTTTCTTGTAATGTTTTTTTTAAATATATTTTTATGAACATATTTTGGGAATTAGTTAAATCGTCAAATATATATATAATTATATATATATATATATATATATATATTTATAATAAACTAAAAGTATTTCAGGAGATCTGTAGATGGTCGATATAAATGTTCATCAACACTTTAATAAAAATAATCAGTGAAAAAATGTCCCCCCCCCAAAAAAACGTAAAAATTGCCAATAATTTCGGCTTTACTATATATATATATATATATATATATATATATATATATATATATATATATATATATATATATATATATAGTAAAGCCGAAATTATTGGCAATTTTTACGTTTTTTTGGGGGGGGGACATTTTTTCACTGATTATTTTTATTAAAGTGTTGATGAACATTTATATCGACCATCTACAGATCTCCTGAAATACTTTTAGTTTATTATAAAATATTCAAAATAAATATTATTAATGATAACAAAAAAAAAAACCCAGACGAATTCAAATTTCTTGCCACCATTTATCAATAGCCACTTGCAAAGCCTTTGTTTTTAATAAAAGCTTCCAGACGTTTTCTATACGACATTACTAAATTCGTACACACATCAACAGGAATATTAAACCATTCTTCTTGACGATATCTTCTAATTCCCTCAGGTTCATTCGTTTCCTTCTTTTTACGTTCGCCTTCAACACAGCCTACAAGTTTTCCATTGGATTCAAGTCCGGACTTTGACTTGGTCACTTCAGGACGTTTATTTCATTATCCAAAAGTCATTTCTTCACCGATTTCGCCGTATGTTTTGGATCATTGCCCTGTTGGAAGACCCAGTTGGTTCCAAGACTAAAGGCTTCTGCAGAAGGTTTAAGATTTTAAGTCAATATTTCAATGTATTGATCTTGCCTCATGATGACATCCACAGTGACAAGTTTTCCAGTGCCATTGACCGAAAAGCAACCCCAAAGTATACAGTTTCCTCCACCATACTTCACCGTAGGGACTGTATTCTTTGGGTTGAAGGCTTCTCCTTTCTTCCGTCACACAAACGACACATCTCTGCTGCTAAAAAGTTCAATTTTAGTCTCATCTGACCATAAAACATAACAAAAAAAAAGTTGAATCCTTGTCAATAAACTCCCGTGCAAACTCTAAGCGGGCTTTAGCATGTTTCTTGGAGAGTCTTCCTTGGTCCGTATCCCTGAATCCCGTGTGACTTCAGTGCCCTCCTCAATGTCGAAACAGAAATTTTAATAATATTCGGTTTGGGCACCAAATCAGAATTTCTAATAGCAAGTAAATCATACCCTAACACTTTATCCTAATCCTAAACCTACTAAACCATATCTAACCATACATTCCTAAACTTATAAAACTATATCTAACCATACATTAACTCGTCTCTCTCAATCCAATACTGTAGCAAATTTAGCTGCTTCCACTGCATGAATTTTTACCTATACCCTCTCCCAGTAAAAATGAAAATGGAAGCATAGTAATGCCCTTTTTTAACCACGTTTGAGGAGTGAAAATATTCTGTAGAAGTTAACCTAAATGCCCGTTTTTTTCAGGAGATATTAACCTAAATAACCAATAAATATTAACTACCCATGCGGGGTCGCAGAAATACCTGGATTAGGACCCAGGCGCGGGGCGAACCCCCTCGGAGCTGATGGACCCGTAGGTCTTCCCAGGTCATCCGTCTAGGAGAAGGAAAACTCTGAAACTAAACTTAGGGGAGGGAGGCCTCTTCAGTCCTGGACGACAACCTTCCTAGAGCTGGTAACTCAAACAAATCACCGATTGGCAAACGTAAACTGCTTAAGGAGGAGATAGGCTCTGTCTATCGCCCGGCTTTCATACTCCTTCTTTGCCTATTAGACAGGCGTAGAGGTACTATCACAGGGATTCGTCTGAATCACCCAGTGGTTGACCTTGTTTCCTGACTAGGGCAATGAACGCCGCTTTTCCCCGCTCCCGCCACATCCCACCCCCCTAAACTGGACACAGTGGAGTGCTTCAGTGCCTTATATGTCAGTGCAGTTGGACTGGGCTGGCTTTGCCTAACGGATTGAGGGTACCGGATTGACAGTTCCTGGCTGCTGTTTCCGACTGATAGTACAGGAGCCCTAACTCTTTGATAGCGCTTAGAGCGGCTGCTCCATCAACAGTTGTAAAATATCGGGATGTTTGTAGTACCATGTCGCGCGTGGAAAGGGACCCTGCACTCATTCCCGGTTGGGCTTTCCTGGGGCCACAATCCTGTGGGTGAGGACAGCTGATGGTCTACTTGTATTGCATGTCTGGCATTCTGCACAACTACTTGTCCAGTACCCCCTCACTCACTCACCCTAACTGAAACTTTTAAATAAAATAAAATGAAATGACAGCTCAAGCAAAAGTTACGTTTAAACCAGGACCAAACTCCAAGAAAACCAACCTGCCTCCTCCCTTGAGGCTTGCATTTACTAATATCCGCGGGCTTAGAACTAACTTAGATGATGTTGAGTCGTTTCTCCTTGTAAACACCCCGGATATCTTAGCATTAAGTGAAACTAACCTTCACTCCTCCATTCCCTCTAACCACTTTAACATGCCTGGTTATCTCCCACTCTACCGTAAGGACTCGGACAGACATATGCATGGACTTGGAGTCTATATTCGTAACACCCTCCCCCTGACTAGAGAAACAAAACTAGAATCAGACTAAATATGCAACATAATATTAGTTACTTGGATTTTCTCTACTGCTCTCCCTCAAACCAAGACTGTTCCCTAATAAACAAAGTCTCAGACAGCATAGATATAGCACTCTCCCTCGATACTAGCGCACAAATACATGTATTTGGTGACTTCAATGTTCACCACAGTAACTGGCTAGGATTCTCTAATCACACAGACCTAGCTGGTAGCGCAACACATAGCTTCTCTATATCCCATTCCCTATCTCAGTTGGTTACATTTCCGACATGTTTCCCAGACCAGCAAGATCAACATGCCTCACTTCTAGATCTCTTTCTGACAACGGTTCCCAATGACTGTACAACAAATGCCCACAGCCCACTCGGGAATGCTGATCACGCTGTGATAATGGTAGAAATCAGCCTAAATTCTCGCCCTTAAACTGAAGACCCACTACTCAAAACAACGAGGTATTGCAAAAAGGCTGATTGGGAAGCCATCAGGGAGCTCATCAGAGATGCCCCATGGCAAAATATCTTTACTCTTCCAACGGAACAGTGTGCAAATGAGACCACTGAATGGTTTAAAACTGCTATTGAAGCACATGTTCCCGCACGGAAATACTATAGCAAGCCCCACTCTCCCCAATGGTTTACTTCTGCTTGTGCAGCTGCCATTTGTCAAAGGCAGCATGCGTTCCGCAGATTCAACCGACATAAGTCCAGCTCAAATAAACAGAAGTTTATAGAAGCTAGAAATAATTGTAAGAGAGTGATAGAGACAGCTAAGACAGATTACTCTGAAACCACCAGAAAACGCATCGAAGCACAGAAATCAGGAACCCGGGAGTTTTGGAAAATCTACAACAGCGTAGTAAATAATGGACAGTCAACTATTCCCCCACTATCAAACAATCATGAGGTTGTTTGCACGGCAACTGACAAGGCTAATCTGCTTGCCAGTCGGTTTGCCTCAAACTCCACAATGAACTCGGTACACCACTCACTCCCTGATTTTCCTCTGCGAACAGACGCCACACTAGACGATTTGAAAATCATCCCTTCTCAGGTACATGCTATTATAAAAAACCTAGACACCTCTAAAGCATGTGGACCAGATCTCATCCCGGCTGTGCTATTAAAAAAATGCTCTGCCGAGGTTGCTCCAGTTCTGTCCAAACTTTACAATAAATGCCTTAACGAATCTTGTTTTCCCGACTGCTGGAAAACCGCCTCTGTGGTACCAGTCTTCAAGAATTCTGGTGAAAGAACTGACCCACTAAATTATCGCCTCATTAGCCTCCTCCCGCTTTTCGCCAAAATATTTGAGTCCTTAGTTAATCAAGCCCTAGTCCAGCACCTAACAGCTGCTAAACTCCTAACTGACAAACAATATGGATTCAGGCAAGCCTGTTCAACAGCAGGTATCTTAACTGTAGTTTCTGAACGTATATACCGTTCATTGGATAAAACAGGGGAGGGTAGAGCGGTGGCCCTCGATATATCTAAGGCTTTTGACAGAGTATGGCACAATGGTCTTCTAAGGAAAATTAGATCATATGGAATCACTGGAAGAATTGATAATGTAATTAAATCCTTCTTAAGTAATAGAAAAATCAAAGTTGTCCTCGACGGTCGTACATCCAAACAATATGACATAAATGCGGGAGTACCTCAGGGGTCTATCCTTGGACCTCTATTATTCCTGATATTCATAAACGACCTCCCTGATAAAATTGTTTCGGAGATGGGTATATTTGCCGATGACACCACTCTCTATAACAGATATGAGGGGAAAACAAATAAACACATATCCAAGGAAATGGCAGAAACACTAGAGGATGACCTCCAATCCGTAGTGGAATGGGGACAAAAATGGTTGGTCACATTCAATGCTGCTAAGACTAAGCTTGTTTCCTTCAATAACTACAAGAAACCTTCTCTACCACCAATAGCAATGGCCAAGAACACATTACCTGAAAGTACTTCTTTTAAACTTCTCGGCCTAACGTTTACAGGGAATATGAACTGGAATAGATACATTGGAAGCATTGCCAAGGCTGCTGCAAGGAAGGTTGGCTCCCTCTACCGTGCTAGAAAACTACTTACGCCTGACAGTATCCTATACCTCTATAAGGCAACCATTCGCCCATGTATGGAGTACTGTTGTCACATCTGGGCTGGAGCATCTGCTGCTTGTCTCTCGCTCCTGGACAGGGTTCAAAAGAGAGTCGCCAACCTGATAGGTCCTGAACTGTCATCTAGGCTTCAGCCTCTGTCCCATCGACGAGATGTTGCATCCCTCTGCCTGTTCTACAAATACTTTAATGGTGAATGCTCTGACGGACTGCAAACACTTGTACCTCCCCGACGTAACTACCCCCGACAAACCCGACAAGCTACTAAGTCTCATCCCTTTACAGTAGAGATCCCTAGGTGCAAGAAAGCCTTTTACTCCAATAGTTTCTTCCCCAGAACTGCGGGTCTTTGGAACTCCCTTCCGGGATTCTGCTTTCCCAACTGCAATGATATGCAGAAGTTCAAGTGTAATGTTAACAAACATCTTTCTACTCATCTCCCTTCATAATGACCCCGCTAATTAATTCCCTGATAGTAGCCCCCTGCTTCAAAGTGGCACTGTGCCTTGTTTGGGGTGAAAATTGAATAAAAAAAAAAAAAAAAAAAAAAACCTTGATCGTTCAATTGTTGGACTACTTTCTTACCAGTAGTTTTCGGGTCCTTTTTCACTTCTCGAATGACTTGTCGTGCAGTTCTGGTAGAAAGTTTCTTTTTACGGCCTCGACCCGTCAAGTTTTGAATCGTATTAAAAACACAATACTTCTTGATAATGTTTCTCACTGCTGACACAGGAACATCAAAACGCTTAGAAATGGATTTGTATCCACTACCTTTCATGTATGAATTCACTATTTTCTGTCTAACATCGAAACTGTGTTCCTTAATTTTAGCCATCTTTGCAGTCTGGTGTTATTGATAAAGTGAAGGATTGATTAATGCACGTTATTTATAGAAGGCTTTGGAACGTTCTAGAAGATGATGCAATACCCAAATCATAATAAACAAGTATTATTTTGCAGAAAATATCGTGAATTCTATGATAAAAATCATTGATGCCAATAAATTTGAATTCGTCTGTTTTTTTTTTGTTTTTTTTTTTGTTATCATTAATAATATTTATTTTGAATATTTTAAAATAAACTAAAAGTGTTTCAGGAGATCTGTAGATGGTCGATATAAATATTCATCAACATTTTAATAAAAATAATTAGTGAAAAAATGTTTTTTTTCTCCAAAAAACGCAAAAATTGAAAGGGTGCCAATAATTTCGACTTTACCTGTATGTGTCGTAAGTTTTGAACATAAATACAATAATTGAGCTACACAAAATTTTCCGCGTTTCATCCACGTGAAGATTAATTACTTGATTTTTGAATATGAAATGTCCGTTCCGTGATGGGTACAAAAAATTATCTGTATATTTGTGTTTTAATTAGCTTGAACTGTGGACGTGCACTAAACTGCCTTTGTTTTAACTTGGCGTACTTTTTATTTCCGGTATCTCAAATGCGTATGCCCGGTAGTCTCTCAACTTCCGCTATGCAAGGGAAGCAACTAATTGGCAACACTAAATACACGATGGCTTCAGCAGTTTGGGTTCCAAAAATAATATCACACTGTGTCAATAAAGTGGCAATGTGCCTTGTTTACATTGAAATAACAGTATAAAAAATATGTACGTAAAGATAAAAAAAATATTAGCTTTAATATCAACTGAAAAATCTCACAATTAGCTCCCCCTTCCAGTATAAATCTTATAAATTGTAAATTATGTTTCGATGAAAGATACCAACTCATAACATTTTTTTTTAAATCTCAAATTAATTTATTACATAAAAAAAGAATTTATAACTAAATATAGAGGCATAAGTAATTAGCTGCTGTGTTAAGTTCAGATTAATTAACAGAAACAACAATCTAACTTGTTGGATACATTTTGTGAGAAAAGCATATAGAATTAAAAGGGTTGTTTATTATAAATACACAACAAGTAACTGATATTACATACAAAAAAAAAAAGAATTAAATGAATAATTCAAAGAAAACGTCCAAATTGACCAACCACGTGGGTATCTATTAGTGATGGGACGATTTCAATATTTTCCCCGACTTAGATATAACTAGCGAGGGGTATCCGGCGTTGCCCGGGTGTTTTTCGGGGTATGTGAAAAAAAACCGAAAATGTGAAAAAAAACCGAAGCCTTCACGACGCGCAGTTGGAAAATAGTAAAGTGTTTAAAAAAAAAAACAGGTGCGCGTTTTTGATTGACGTGACGGCGATAGGCATTCAGCAGTTAGCATTTTGTACGGGACAGTTTTGAATGAGGTGAATAAATCGGTTTGTTTATTTTTAAAAACCCGCTCCCTGTTTATTAGGAGGAGCGAAATGAAAGCTATAGTCTGAGTCGAATGTAACGCGTGCCGATGCGGGAAACGTGGAATAATTAACGTTTGAAAGTCAATAAAATTAAATAGACAGGCGAGCTCCGTGGGTAACTCTGAGATATTACAATTTATAGATGATATAAAAAGTTTTAAGAAGTTGTGAACCGAGCAAGCGCTTCTCTGAAAGAAGCCTTTTGTGGACATCGAGGAAAAGCGTACATACATACATACATACATACATACATACATACATACATACATACATACATTTTCGCTTTTATATATATAGATTACCAATTTCGTAATAAATTCCTGATTCCGATACAAATGTCGATTCCGATTCTGATTCTTTGTAAATCTTGATCTTTGGAAAATGAAAAAAAAACCCACTAAGATAGCTATATTGTCTATATTGAAAAAAAAAAAAGCTATATTAAACAACACATCTTAAATGTGCATATATTTTCTTAAACGTAAAAAACACCTTTGGGGGGATGATCTATAGATTTTACTTTTACTGAAAGTTTAAAATCAATAAATATTTATTATTTTATCATTAATACTAGCAGTTGAAAAAATTTTCAAACAAAATCAAACGAAAAAAGATAATTAAAGGAATCGTTTTTGGCATCGGAAAAGATATATTCAGAACTTAAAAAAGTTGTAGGCATTTCAAAATATACATTTCAATATATATATATATATATATATATATATATATATATATATATATATATATATATATATATATATATATATATATATATACAGGGTGTTTCAAAAGTCTTGGGAACATAAAGATTTTTAATAACTCAAAAACTATTAGGAGTTAAAAAATGAAATTGGTACCGTTGGAAAGGTTAAAGTTTCAAGTTTTGTGGGGAATCTTCAAACTTGCTCAATATGAGCACAATTCGTCACACGGCAGATATCTAGTCGATAGTCCATTTCCTGCCAAACGCGTTCCAGCATCTTGACGTCAATGGTTCCCACAACTGCCGTTATTCGAGCCTTTAGTTCGTCAATATCTCTTGGAAGGGGCGGCACATAGACTTGTTGCTTGACAAAGCCCCAAAGGAAAAAGTCACACTCAGTACCCCATATGCGAGTGCTATGCTTGTTAACTTTGCCATTCAGATAGAAGGTCGCCTCATCGCTAAAAACAAGCCGGTCATCAAAGCCGTTATCTTCCAACTTCTCTTGCATTGCAATGCAAAAGTCACGGCGAAGTGGCTTATCAGTGTCCTTCAACTTTTGGACCAACTTGAGCTTGTAAGGTACCATTTGCAGTCGTTTCCTTAAGACACGCCAGACAGTTGCTGGAGCAAGCTGAAGTTCCCTGCTGGCTCTTCTCACTGATTTACGGGGGCTCTGCTGAAAGGCTTCCGGACTTGCTCAACTGCATCTTCTGAAGTTGAAGGGCGACCTGTTCGCTTACTTGGGCACAAACACCCATCTTTCACAAATTTAGCATGCCATCTGACAATGGGTTTCCTTTCAGGGACTTCTTTTTTAAATTTCCTGCGAAATGCACGCTGAACACATGTCCACGATTCAGTCTTTGCAAATTGGAAGACGCAAAATGCCTTGTCTTGTTAAGAGAACGCCATTACTGCACATGGAAAGATGAGACGAAAATCATTAGTATGACCAAAAACTTGATTAAGCAAGCTTTAAAATGACACCAGTTTCATTTTTCTACTTGGAATAGTTCATGAGATATACGCATTTGTAATGTTCCCAAGACTTTTGAAACACCCTGTATAATGATTCTCAGAGAGGAGTCAGAGATGGCTTTGTGGCCGGGTTCGAATCTCCGGACCGGCTATAATCGTGACTCTCTGCACTGATGATTCCCGAAAGAAAATATAATAAAATAAAATACACACGCGCGCGCACACACACATAAATTTTACAAAGTAATGTATAAAAATTTAATTTAAATTGAATCACAAAAATTACCTTGGATTTATTTTATGTAATGTACATTTTGTTGCACTTTAAAAAAAAAATCATTGAAAATTTTATATCTATAGCATTAATTGCTAGATGAAAGATAATGTTTTTAAATTGCAACAAAATGTACATTACATAAAATAAATTCAAGGTAATTTTTTGATTCAATTTAAATTAAGTTTTTATACCTTACTTTGTAAAATTTATAAAAATGCACTTTGAAGATAAATAAATTTCAATTGAATCTTGTACCTTTATTTTTAAAGCCTATAGTAAAAACATTTTCTTTAACAATTTTCATGCCTCGGATGAAATGCTTTTTTAACTTGCATTTTATTTTTTTAAGATTGTATTTTAAAACCATCCTTCTCTCTATTTCAGTTTGTATTTCTCCTCACACCACACCGCATTTTTGTAACCCCCCTCTTTGTATTATTACAGGTCTGAATATTCTCTCTGTTTTAGTTTTTATTTCTCCTCACACCACAACTCATTTTTGCAACCCCCTCTTTGTAATACAGGTCTGAATAATAAGAAAATCTTAATTTTTTAACAAAAACTTTAAAATAACCTTTTTAGAATAAATTTTTTAAAACTTCTTTCAGAATAGAAAATCTTTAAAATTTAATAATGAACATATTTCATAAAGGTTTCATTAGCAAATAATCAGTATATAATGAGAAAAATAGAGATGAAAATTTCAAAAGGATTGTATAACTGGTTATGCTCAATAGTAGTCCTCACCAGAGAAAGTCTTTATTATTGTTATTCTATTATTATGATTATTATTTAAAACATTTTGTGTCCTGCTCTTTCGCGCGAGGACTAATATATATAGCCATCCACATGCAGTACTGTTTCGCTGTTTCACAGCTCATCAGTGTGGCTAGACAGGCAACTGCGTCAAGCCAGGATCGAAACCTGACCGCTCAAATGACAGCCAAGGCTTATTACCTTATATATATATATATAGTTTGTCTACGAATGGTTCTGATGAAGGGGTAGGTACCTACGGAAGTTATGTGACATCAATTCCGTTTATTCGTGAATTAAGAGCTTTAATAATGGAAAGAAAGAAATGGACAGATTAGGTTTGAAAACAATATACCACACAAAACCTCAACTCTTCGAGATTTTTTTAAAATGTTATTTTACCAAAAATGTCCTTTTCCAAAAGCCAAAATTTCTTACATTAATTTAATTAAAAATGCATAAACAAATAAAAAATATATTAAAAATTTCCCGCCAAAACGAACACATGAATGTCACTTTTTGATTCATTTTTTTTTATATGAACCACAAAACACTTTGAAAAAAAATTTTTTTTTCTTTTTGGTTTCTTGATGAAATTCAAATGCAAGTTTCTCTCTCTTTAAAATTACGATTGAAATTTCCAACGGAATACGAAATTGTGCATATCATCTTGGCATTCACTGAAGTCATAAAAGACACAGATGTGAAGTTTGTTTTGTTTTTTTTGTTTTTGTCGTTGGCTTTTGAAGTATTGAGAAAGCAACAAGATTGGTTTCGCTCGAAACAACATAAGGCTCTTCTTCAGAGACGGCGGCGTGCTTTTCAGGATCAAAGAGCAAATGGCGCTATGCGTGACTTGTGCACACCTGCTTGGTTTGTTCGTCTTTTTTATGAGTTTGTTTTCTTCTCTTTCTATTTTTTTTTCTTTCTCTCTTTGCTTCATTTTTTTCTGTTTGTGAATTCATAATCCACGGTCGAACTTTGCATTTCATATGCTGTTTAGTCACTGAACTGACATCTTGCCTAATGATAGTAAGCGAAATTGAAACGTTGGCGTTGGCATTCACCCTAAGCGGGTTGAACTGGCTTCCCCAGAAAGAGGAAGTCTCTAGGGAATATCAAATTCACAACCTGTCCCCAATCGCATGCAGGGACAACGTTATTTTTGATTTTTATTTTATTTATTTATTTATTTATTTATTTATTTGCCGTTATTGTAGGGCGTTGTCAACGTATTCCTCCATACAGCGCCCAGCATTCCAAACGGTCGCCTATCTTGTACTGACCGAGCTCAGCGTGACTTAACTTCGGTGATCTAACTGGTGTATCAACTAGAATATGCTGTTGTAACGAGAGCCGTGGAACGAGTAAGTTGCCGAAATACATATTAAACGTAGTCAACCACCTCAGCAGAAATAACCTTCTTAGTGACACGCAATATGGTTTTCGTTCTGCTAGATCTACGGCAGATATGTTACAGGTTTTATCTCATAGGATTAGTGAATCTCTCGACGAGGGCTTCCTTTCTAGGACAATTGCTCTCGATATAGCAAAGGCCTTCGATAAGGTATGGCATAAAGGCCTACTTCACTAGATTTCAGGCTACGGTATAACTGGAAATGTTTTCTCTGTTATTAAATCATTTCTCTCTGATAGGCTCATAAGAGTAGTAGTTGATATGCAGAAATCAGGGGACCAGAGTATTAATGCTGGATTCCCTCAGGGGTCCATCCTGGGCCCAACTCTCTTCCTGATCTACATCAATGATCTCCCTAAACGCATACTTAAATCATTCGTTGACATCTATGCTGATGACACGACCATCTATGGCAACACATCAAAGGCCGTAAATGACAAAGTTCTCTCTGATTCTCTCTCCTCTGATCTTGAGTGCGTGGTACAGTGGGGGAAGAGGTGGCTGGTTACTTTTAAAGCATCTAAAACCAAGCTCCTATCTTTACATCATCAACGCTCTGATCCCCATCTGGCATCAATTGAAATAGATGGCTGTCATCTCGGGGAGGCTCCATGTTTTGACAAGCTTCTGAGATTGACCTTTACTCCTGATCTGAAATGGAACACGTATATCAAGTCTGTTGCCAAGGTCGCTGAAAAAAATGGTAGGATCCTTCTACCGCTCCAGAAGATATCTCACTGCTGATGCAATCTCTATCTATATAAAAGCCAAGTACGTCCAAGGATGGAGTACTGCTGCCACATCTGGGCAGAGGCTGCAAAAAACAGTCTATCCTGCCTTGACAGAGTACAAAATAGACTTCGTGGCTTAGTGGAGAATGCCCTTTTCTCTTCCCTGCAACCTCTTTCCAACAGAAGAGATGTTGCGAGCCTGCCTTTGTTTTATCGTTATTTCCATGGCAAGTGCTCGTCTGAGCTTCAATCTCTGGTCCCCTTTCCCTCGCCACTCTTTCACAAAAAACACCCGTCTAGCTGAAACCACAGTCAGTAAATTTCCCTCACTCTGCCTAAATCACGATTCCATGAACAAAACTTCTTTCTTAGAAGTGCACGCCTGTAGAACTTTCTTCCGTTTGCCTGTTTTCCACCTGACTACAACCTGGATGTCTTCAAGTCCAACATAAACAAATTCCTGATAAACTGCCCCCTTAAGTAAGACACTTTATCAAATCTCCATTATTAACGATTACTACGATATTATCCCATTGATTACTGTACACGCAATAACCCTTATTCCCGGGTGGCTTCCGGGCCTTGATAAGTGGTGACTACTATGCAAAAAAAAAAAAAAAAATGATAAAGATGAGACCAAATTGTTAACAACAAAAGTGGACAAACTCGTGTGAAAAATAAGGACTGCTCTCATATCGAGCAAATAAATACGTCTTTGATTGATTCAGTGAATCTTTAGGAACAGAGTTGCTGAATTGTTTTTTTTTTTTTTTTTATCTCCTAGCAATGTTGGTATGTCGCCTGTTATCTGAAATTACAAAGCGAATCAGCGGTATTTCTACCGTTACTGTCGTTGAGTCAGTGTTGACGTCGCGGCAAAAATGGGTCTGTTTCATTGAATGATGATGATGATGATGATGATGATGATGATGATGATGATGATGATGATGATGATCCATCGGACTGCTACTCTTCGTCGTCGCTATGAATCGTCAAGCCCCCATAGTTCGTTAAGTTTGAAACATGCTTATTATTTATACTTATCGCGACCGTCGCTGCTGATAGCGATGATTTTATGGCACCTGATTGGTCGACGGAAAAGGACGATGCGCGAAGAGAGACGAAAATATTTCCATCTTTGTCACATGCGTCGAAGTTGTTTAAATGTTTACTTCCGGATTTGGTACCATGAACTCCAAACTGTAAACGGAACACAACAACAGATTTCTAATAAATGCATAATATTCCTATTCATGGGAGAGAGAGAGAGAGAGAGAGAGAGAGAGAGAGAGAGAGAGAGAGAGAGAGAGAATATGTCTGCGTTTCATATTTTCTGACGAGTGCAGTAATAAGTTGGTGGACTATTGGAAAACGAAATCCGATCTGAAAAACAATTACAATCCACGTAGGCGACAGGATAGTCCATAAAAGATGAAAGGACTTTTGTCAGCGGCTGTTGGCAAACATACGTGTTCGTATATATCAATATAGACGTAGGACAGATATGATAGGGAACAAGAAGGCCCACCAACCTTTTTGGCACCACACATTTATTTATTCATTTGTACAAACGTCACTGACATTGAATTAGGTACGGTGTTCGAACATGTTTTCCCACACATATACACACCCACACGTACGCACGCACGTACGCACACACACACGCACGCATATACACAGCCTCATACACACTCACATTCATGCGCATACACACACCCGAGCTGTGACGTCACTTCCTTTTAAGTGAAAACCAGACATGCGCACCCAGAACACTAACTCCAGTATAAAAGTCAACAAAACCTGTTAACTTGACTTTTTCGTCTGGACTAGCGTTCGAGCTGCTTAGTCGACGAACCGACCACATGTTCTAACGTCACTTTCCCTGCTACTGTAATGTGGGGCAAGCGCAAGCACACTTTATACGCTTTCTCTCTCCATGAACTGGATTGACATTTCTCACTCTATCTCCCCTTCGCTTTGGCCCATCGACACAGACATGTGCGCGACGTTCTACTGAGCTTAACCCTTTCTTTCTACAGACGGCTTGCCACTTCGCGTTTCTCTATTGCATTCCCCCTTTCCTTCCACGCGCGTAGTCGTCAACGGCTGAATGAACACGTGTCCACCGAAGACTTTCATTTCTCAACAGAAAATAAACGGCATGTTTATTTTATTCCAGCATTTGAGTTTTTTGTTTTCTTCATTCAATTCGTTTCATTATTTTTTTCTTGTAGCAAGTTAAGGTATTTTATATCCTGGTCCGCAACAACGGGCAAAAATGGACGAATAAAGATAGGGGGACATAGTTTTGAAAGCCGATTTATCATAATTTTTTGTGGGTTTCCGACTACTTTTTTATTGTATTTGAAAGATTAAAGATTAAAGTTAATTTCCAAAATAAAAAAATATTTGTACACGTGGAAAAAAAGAAAAAGTTATGAAAAATGTTTTCGCGTCGAGCTAACCAATTCAGCTAAAATTTGAAGTTAAACGAATTCATTGTAAAAATCCTTTAAAAGATAAATATTAGTTTTTTGGGTCTATTTCAAAGATAATTAGTAAACCCCTAAGACATTGAATTAAATAAAAATTTAAAA